>NW_024044852.1:1181845-1414048 GCF_015852505.1 Tachyglossus aculeatus | reverse complement strand
CCCACGAACATTTCTTCTCAATGGGCAGCGTGGGTTTGAAAGAAGTAAACAAAAACTGCTTTACCTGAGACAAATCTCCAATCTGGTCATTCCTTAACTACACAAGGAAGGAACCAGACTGTTTGAATGGTCTCCTACCTGCGGGAACTGGTAGAGTCCCAGGATGTTCGCCATGGAGATGGCAGGGCAGACGTGGCTCCTCCAATGACAGCCACAGTCTTTCCCTGCTTCCCACAGCTGTAGTTAGGGATGGTCTGTCCTCCTCCTGACATCCCCATCAAGGCACCCTCCATGGCTCTTTCGGCATTGTGGTAGATTTCATGGACATAGAAGCCCAGTGATATATTGGGGAAAAGGGTGGGATCCTTGTTGTTCTCACCCATGGCATATAGCAGGGCCAGGAAGTGCTGGAAGTCTTCGTGAACCCATCTCAAATGAGAAAGACAGTGTAAGCCCCCAGGATCTACCCTGCGCCCCACTGCACATTCCAGGGGACATGTCCTACCAAGAGAACAGATAAGGTACAAAGTCCAGTGGCAGCATCACCCAGCCCAGGGCCCTGAATCACATCACGTCCTGCACTGGCCACCCTGCATCGTCTCCTGCACCACCCAGCGCCAAGTCCTCACTGGCTCTGAGTCACAGCTCCAATGGCTATGAGGACAGGGAGAGAGTAGAGGGAAATATTTTCGCTTCAAACCCATAAGGACGATCTGAGGCACAGAACCTGAAGGGAAAGAAGGAAGGACAGAGAATCCAAACTAGGAAGTGATGCTGGGGGCTCAGAGTACAGGCTGGACCTGTCTCAGGAAAGATGTCAGAAACTCAGTGTTGAATACAGTGGTTGCTCAATTATCAAGTGCCACCAAAACAGAAAAAACAGAAGAAGTAGCGAGGCCAAGCTTGGGAGTCATGAGACTTGGGTTCTAATACCAACTCTGCCACATTTCTGTTGTGTGATCTTGGGCCGGTCACCTAACTTCTCTGTGCCTCAGTTACCTCATCTGTAAAATGTGGATTAAAACCTAGTCAGAGTGTGAGTCCCATGGGTGACAGAAACTGTATCCAACCAGTGCTTAGGACGGTGCTTTGCATAGCAAATGCTTAGCAAGTACCATAATTTAATTAAATGTATTTAATATGACCACTAGCACCCAAAAAACCTACCTAACAATATAGTCCTTTCTGTAACTACAGAGTGTAACTTTTCACTCTGAAAAACAATCATGGTCTGGAGAGATAACGTCCCTGCGATTACCAGGTCCCCATCCCTGTAGTAGGTGGCTGGATACTGTCTGTCGAGGCAGCAGGGAGTCTTCTCTTCACCCCTGGTGGAATTGGGAAGCTGGAGGAACAGCAACAAGGTAAGCCGAGAGAGCAGCAGGTTAGGCGAGTCTAGGATAAGCAGTGAGGATCACCAGAATCAGGAGACTGACTCTTCACCACGGGCAAAGGGACTGGGGCTCCAACATCCACTCCTCTCAGAGGGAAACTGTCAATAAGTTGTTGGGCAGCCCACATCCAGGACAAACTGAGATTTAGGGAAAATTGGGAGGAGAGGGTTATAAGAGTTTGCCTGGACTTGTAGTTAGAATGATAACTCTGTTTTCATGCCATAGTTTGCTTGTAGTTGGGAATGGGCGGAACACTGGGTTCCTTCTCCTGTGCCCAGTCTGGGACAAGAGAAATCAGCGATGCAGGGGCTCTGGGGATTATCCTTGCCTGGAGCTCTGCACCTGCAATCCCGAAATTTTCTCACAAACACCAGAGGAAAAAACAGTTAGAAATTGCCCTTCCTCATGGGTCCCCTGGAGGTTTGAAAGCATAGAGAGGTTTGGGGGAATCAGGGATGATTCTAGAATTGGGGAGCCTCCCATAGTTCTGTCCTCCCTGCCCTGAGCCCCACAATATGACCAGTCCCTACACCAACTCCAGGGTTGACAGCCCGTGAATCAGGCAGGAGGCTGGGAGTAATCATCATCATCATCAATCGTATTTATTGAGCACTTACTGTGTGCAGAGCACTGTACTAAGCGCTTGGGAAGTACAAATTGGCAACATATAGAGACAGTCCCTACCCAACAGTGGTCTCACAGTCTAAAATGGGGAGACAAAACCAAACATACTAATAAAATAAAATAAATAGAATAGATATGTACAGGTAAAATAACTAAATAAATAAGTAGAGTAATAAATATGTACAAACATATATACATATATACAGGTGCTGTGGGGAAGGGAAGGAGGTAAGATGGGGGGATGGAGAGGGGGACGAGGGGGAGAGGAAGGAAGGGGCTCAGTCTGGGAAGGCCTCCTGGAGGAGGTGAGCTCTCAGTAGGGCCTTGAAGGGAGGAAGAGAGCTAGCTTGGCGGATGGGCAGAGGGAAGGCATTCCAGGCCCGGGGGATGACGTGGGCTGGGGGTCGATGGCGGGACAGGCGAGAACGAGGTACAGTGAGGAGATTAGCAGCAGAGGAGTGGAGGGTGCTGGGTGGGCTGTAGAAGGAGAGAAAGGAGGTGAGGTAGGAGGGGGCGAGGTGATGGAGAGCCTTGAAGCCCAGGGTGAGGAGTTTCTGCCTGATGCGCAGATTGATTGGTAGCCACTGGAGATTTTTGAGTAGGGGAGTAATATGCCCAGAGCGTTTCTGGACAAAGATAATCCGGGCAGCAGCATGAAGTATGAATTGAAGTGGGGACAGACACGAGGATGGGAGATCAGAGAGGAGGCTGATGCAGTAGTCCAGACGGGATAGAGCTTGAATGAATAGGGTAGCGGTATGGATGGAGAGGAAAGGGCGGATCTTGGCAATGTGTAATGAGTAATGACAAGGGCAGCAAAAGACCCTGGGCGTGGTCAATGCCAGACCATCCCAACTGTCCAGGACACATCCAAAGATCAAAAGCTCCTTCTTTTGTCAATGTGGGACAGCAAGGAGATAGTAAATACACTCAAATCCTGTGTGTGATCCCTTCTTCCTCCTCCCACACTTTCAGTATAATTCTGGCTCTGAGGCCGCAGGCCCACGATCCATTCCCACCCTAGCTCTTCTTCCATGAATCCCCCCTAAATGCTCCTGGGGCTTAGGGTATGTGGAAGATGGCAGTTTCTGCTGGACGCTGGCCTCTCCTTGAAACTCCACGGACAATCACATCCTACTGAGGATTCATTCATTCAACCCCCAGATTGTCAAATGCTCTGAATGGTCCATACACTCAACCAATCATATTTTTTGACCACTTACTGTGTGTGGAGCACTGCACTAAGCACTTGGGAGAGGTCATTCCAATAGAGTTGCTAGACACAATCCCTACCCACAACTACTCACAGTCTACAGGAGGATTTAATTCTCTGGAATCTCATATCTAGGTGACTTTCTGAGGGTCTGTGGGACCTCACGTCCTGGGGAGCAGAGGGCAAGCTCAGAGGATGGTTCCAGAAGCAGCAACTTGAGGTAGGCTCTGGTCTGGAGGGAGCAGGTCTCCATCAGGCCTGACCTTGGTCCATCTGGTAGTCCTCCAAAAGTCGGAATCCCACAGTTCCACAGCACTAGTCTGCAAAGGCAGACCAATTGTTTGGTCTCAATCCTACTGGCCGTGGACTGGGAAAGTCCCCTCTGGAGCTGGCAGTAAATACTGCTGTTTTTAGCCTGCAGGGCTGGTGGGAGGACATGCAGGGAAACCTTCTTCAGCTGAGCGAATGGCCAGAAAAGTGACAGGTATGCATTACTCTCAGTGAGGGCAATGCCATGCGTTTTGGGGAACGTGAACCAACCTCCATTGCTCATGGTTTGGGGAGATTCACTGCTATGGGAAATGGTGCCTCCACTTGCCTGTGGTTTAGGGGAGGGGAGCCGTTTTCTTTTGATTTTGTGAGAAAGTTTCAGGGACTACGGTTCCCACACTAAGCCCCTCTTTTTCCTCTAATCCCCCTCCTCTCCTCATCTCCTCCTCCCCATCCCCCCACCCTACCTCCTTTCCCTTCCCACAGCGCTTGTATATATTTCTACAGATTTATTACTCCATTTATTTTGCTTGAACATATTTAGTATTATATTTATTTTGTTAATTATGTGCATATAGCTGTAATTCTATTTGTTCTGTTGATTTTAACACCTGTTTACATGTTTTGTTTCGTTGTCTATCTCCCCCTCTAGACTATGAGCCCGTTGTTGGGTAGGGACCATCTCTATATGTTGCCGACTTGTACTTTCCAAGCGCTTAGTACAGTGCTCTGCACACAGTAAGCGCTCAATAAATGCGATTGATTGAATGAATGAATGAATGAATGAATGAAGATTCTGGTACATCTTTGCCAGCCCCAGTTCTTGAGGGAAGAATGTAAGGCCATTAGCTGGTCAGACAACGGGGAAGCTAATTCAATTTTCTTCTCTCCAAGAGAGTAACTGCCTGAGTAGGGGACCAGTTTGGGGAGTTTTCCTTGATGAATCTGGGACACAATTCCAGCCTGCTAGGACTATTCTGACTTGGGCCAAGTTAGCTCCGACCAACAGTCAGTTTACCTCACAAAATCTGGAATCTCCATTCCTGGGCTTACTGTACTGCTGTCATTCATGTTCATTTGTTGAATTCCTCAACTGTTTCTGTGGGTGGCATCAGATCTTGCCTGAACATCTGGCTCTGGGTCTTTGGTAACAAACAGATTGTAGTTGAAAAGACATTGGGCAGGGCCCCTCCAGGGCTCCCACAAACACCACTGCCTTGGGGGCAGTAAAATGTCACCTAGTTTCTCCATGATGTGGTCCAGAATCTGCCTGCCTGTCTGGCTGGAGTCCTAGTTAGACATATCTGAGGTGCTTGGGGACACTTTCAGCTCCTTAGCTCCCTCCTCCACCACCCCATTTTGAGTTTCCCTTTCCACCCCTCTGAGAGACCCGTTTCAAGACTTCAGTTTTGGTATGGCTGGGAAGAAGAGAGAGAGAAAAAAAACAGAGAGAGAGATCAACTTATAGTTCCTCATTCATTATCCACTTAGGCAAATCGGAGAATCATCATGGCCTGGTGGGAAAAGCCTGGACCTGGGAATCAGATGACCAGGCTTCTATTATCAGCTCCATCATTTGTCTGCTATGTGGCCTTAGGCAAGTCACTTAACTTCTCTGTGCCTTAGTTTCCTCATTTATAAAATGGGTATTAAATCCTACTCTTTCCTTCTTAGATGGTGATCCCCCACTGGGACAAGGAGTGTTTCCAATCTGAGTATTGGAGTGTGTCCAATCTTGTGTATCTACCACAGCGTTTAGTACAATGCTTGGCACATAGTAAATGCTTAACAAATACCATAAATAAATTCCCCCAAGGGTCCAGCCATATTTTTCTCAAAGTTGACAAGGTTATTCCCGAGCTCTCTTACCCTTCCCATCTGAAAGGTCTCTGCCTAAGTCTGGCACCTGGGTGTAGTGTCTGTAGTTCTCCATCCCAGTGTGCTCAGTCACAAGAGCTTCAGAAATGGAGCTACACCCGTAGCTCCGCAAACTGTCCCGCTGTGTGCACCCCCGCCCCCCGCCGGCCTCAGAACTGCTGTGAGTCTTGTGGTTTTGTCCACCTCCTGAGAACAGAACTTTCTGAAGCAGAAGATGTCAGAGCTGATAAGGTCCAAAAGAACTTCGACCAGGGAGACCAGGAGTGGGATGGGATGAAAAGCAGGTAATTTGAATGGGAACCATGTGTTTTCTGTGATGGGTTACCTGAACGTTGATTTTATGAACCATTTTTTTTGTAAAACGTAATCAACCAGTCATTTATTGAGTGCTTACTGTTGTGCAGAGCACTGTATTGAGCATTTAGGAGAGAACAATAAAACAACAAAACCGAGTTGGTAGATAAGTTTCCTGCTCATAACAAGTTAACATTTTAGAGGGGAAAACAGGCATTAGTATAAATAAATGATTTAATGCTATATACATACGTGCTGTGGAGTTGAAGGTGGGGGGCAGTTAAATGAAGGGAGTAAATCCAACTGCAGAGGCAATGCAGAAAGGAGTGGGAGAAGAGGAAATGAGGGCTTAGTCAGGGAAGACCTCATGGAGGAGTTGTGCTTTCAGTATGGCTTTGAAGATGGGGAGAGTAATTGCCTGTTGGATATGAAGAGAGAGGGAGTTCAAGGCCAGAGGCAGGATCTGAGTGAGTGGCAAAATAGATAAGATCAAGGTACTTTGAGTAGGTTGGCATATAGGAGTGTGATATGAGGTCTGATCTGTAGTAGGAGAACAGAGAGATGAGGTAGGAGATAAGGAGATGAGGTCGAGGGGGCAAGTTGATTGAGTTCTTTACAGTTAATGGTAAGGAATTTCTGTTTGATGCGAAGGTGGAAAGGCAACCACTAGAGCAGAGGAGATTTTAGGGGAAACAAGTCTGAGAGATTCAATTTTCTCAATAAAGTAGGTAGCTAGGTCATTAGGGAGGATGGATGGGGGAGTTGGAGAGGAAAGTTAATGTCCGGACCAACTGGTGAGGGCAACAGACATGGATGTCAATTAGGGTGGAGAAATAATTTAGCCGGGCAGAGGAGAGGGCAGAGTTAAAGCAAGCAAAGGTGAACTTGATCCAGGCAAGTGATTCAGGCAGCAAAGTGAAGTAAGGGTGAAGTGGGAATAGACAGGAGACAGGAAGGTTAGTAAAGAGGCTGACATAGAAACTGAAGTAGAATAGGCTTGCCATGGTAATTACCAAGGATTAATGTTGTCACAGTTTGGATGTAGATGAAAGGGAGGATTTTAGTGATGCTGTGAATGTTGAACCAACATGATTTAGTGTGTTTTTGAATATATGGTTTTAGTGAGACATAGTTAACACCAAGGCTTTGGGATAGTGAGACAGGAAGGCTGGTGGAGCTGTCTTGAAGTGATGGGATAATTGTGGGGGAACAGGGTTTGGGTGTGAAGACAAAGAGTTCTATTTTGGACATGTTAAGTTTGAGTGGTTGGGAGGACATCCAAATAGAGATTTCCTGAAGGCAGAAATACGTGTGAGGCTTCCCGAGGAGGAGAGAGATCAGGGCTGGAGTTGTAGATTTGGGAATTCATTCATTTGCATTTATTGAGTGCTTATTATCTGCAGAGCACTGTACTAAGCACTTGGGAGAGT
This sequence comes from Tachyglossus aculeatus, assembly GCF_015852505.1. NCBI lineage: Eukaryota > Metazoa > Chordata > Mammalia > Monotremata > Tachyglossidae > Tachyglossus > Tachyglossus aculeatus. The sequence goes on along the minus strand of NW_024044852.1, from coordinate 1,406,945 downwards.
ATAAAACAACAATAAATACACAGTCTTTCTCTATGAGGAATCATCCACATAGAGGTGATAGTTGAAGCCATGGGAACAAATGAGTTCTCCAAGAGAGCGTAGATGGAGAATAGAAGAGGACCCAGTGAGTGACTCCCACAGTTGTGGGAGGGGAGAGGAGGCAGAGGAGGAACCCATGAAAGAGACTGAGAATGAGCAACTAGAGAGACAGGAGGTGAGCAAGGAGAGGACAGTGTCAGTGAAGCCAAGGAGAAGGTGGTGGTCAACAGTATTGAAGGTAGCTGAGCGGTCAAGAAGTATTAGGATGGAGTAGAGACCACTGGATTTGGTAATAATAATAAGTGTCAGGCACTGTTCTAAGTTCTGAGGTAGATACAAGGTAATTGGGTTGAACACAGTCCCTGTCCCACATTCAGTTCACTGTCTTAATCCCCATTTCACAGATGAAGTAGCTGAGACAGAGAGAAGTGAAGTGACCTGCCCAAGGTCACATGGCAAACAAGTGATGGAGTCGGGACTAAAACTCAGGTCCTTCTGACTCCCAGGCCTTTACTCCATCCACTAGGCTGTGAGATGATTATGACCTTTGAGACGGTGGTTTCTTTGGCATGAAGGGGGTGGAAGTCACATTAAAGGGGGTCAAGAAAAGACTTGGAGGAGAGAAACGTGAAACAGCCACTGTAGGCAACTCACTCAAGGAGTTTGAAGACGACTGGTAGGAAGGAGTTGGAACAGTAATGGGAGGTAGTCGAAGGGCCAATGGAGAGTTATTTTAGGATAAGAGAAGCATGGCCTCATCTTTATAACATTACTAAAATCTAGCCTTGCTACTATATTAATACAAGTCATCCTATCCCGCTAGATGACTGCATCAGCCTCCTTTCTGACCTTCCAGCCTGCTGCCTCTCCCCACTCCAGTCCTTAATTAGCTCCCCTGCACGGATCATCTTTCTACAGAAACATACAGGATATGTCACTGCCCCCCCTCCTCAAAATTCTCCAGTGATTGCCTATCCACCTTGATAGTAAACAAAATTCCTCACCACTGGCTTTAAAGCTCTCCATCCCCGCGCCCCCTCCTGCCTCAATTCATTTCGCTCCTCTACAACCCAGCCTGCAACTTGACTCCTCTGGTGCTAACCTTCTCACTGTGCCTCCATCTCTCTTGTCCTGCCTCTTACCCCTGGCCCATGTTCTACCATTGACATGGAACACTCTGCCTCCTCAAATCTGCCAGACAATTACCCTCCCATCCCGACTTCAATGCCTTACCGAATGAACACCTCCTTTAGGAGGCCATCTCAGGCTAAGCCCTGCTTCTCCTCATCTCCCATTCCTTTCTGCGTCTCCCTGATTTGCTCCCTTTGCTCTTCCCACCTCCCTGCCCCAAAGAACTTATATATATATATATATATATATATATATATATATATATATATATATATATATACATATCTGCAATTGTATTTATTTTTATTTATGTCTGTTTATTTGTATTGCTGTCTGCCTCTCCCCAGCTAGACTGTGAGCTCGTTGTGATCAGGGATTTTCTCTCTTTCTTTCTGTATTGTACTTTTCCAAGCGCTTAGTACTGTGCTGTGCATAAAATAAGTGCTCAATTAAAACAATTGAATGAGTGAATGAAGTTGTGTGGAAGAGGCCATTGGAGAGCGAACAGTTGAAGATGGCAGTTAGGGAGGGGGCAAATGCTTTCAAAAGTGCAAAGGGATAGGGTCTGGTGCAAAGTTGGTGGGTTTAGATTTCGAGAGAAGGAAGGAGACCTCTTCTTGAGATACTGCTGGGAAAAATGTGAGAGTTGAAGAAAGGGCAGGAGGGAGGAGGGAATGGAAAGAAGCAGAGGAGATTTTAGGGGGATAAACCCTGAAGGGTTCCAATTTTCTCACTGAACCCTTGAAAGAGGGTTCTTTCTCATTTAAAGAGGCCAGGTCGTTAGGTGTAAGAGAAAGAGATGGGGAATCAGGGTGGGAGGTTGGAGGGAGGCAGAGGTTAAAAAAGGAGACACTTTCACCCCGATGAATAGGTCAGTAATTCCAAAAATCCACGACATTTATTGAGCACTCAATGTGTACAGAGGCTTGCACTAAAGCTCTTGGAGATTACAATACAATAGAATTGGTAGATACCATCCCTGAGCACAGTGAGCTTACACTCTAGAAGAGGAGCAAGACATTAAAATAAATTTTACAGAGTAGAGGTAACAGAAGATAAATATATGAACTTCAGTGCAGAATGGCTTTAGGTGGTATATGTCTCAAGTGAACTGCATACAAAGCTGTCCGCAGAATGAGCGGTCGACACACTGAGCACAGATGGCTTAATAATAATTATGGTATTGATTAAGCACTTACTATGTGCCAAACACAGTTCTCTGCGCTGGGGTAGGTAACAAAGTCATCAGGTTGTCCCACATGAGTCTCACAGTCTTAATCCTCATTTTCTAGGTGAGGTAACTGAGGCACAGAGAATCAATCAATCAATCAATCGTATTTATTGAGCACTTACTGTGTGCAGAACACTGTACTAAGCACTTGGGAAGTACAAGTTGGCAGCATATAGAGACAGTCCCTACCCAACAGTGGGCTCACAGTCTAAAAGTTAAGAGAAGTTAAGAAGTTAAGAAGTTAAGTGGCTTGCCCAAGGTCACATAGCAGGCAAGTGGTGGAGATGGGATCAGAACCCACGACCTCTGACTCCCAAGCCCATGCTTGTTCCACTAAGCCATGGTGCTTCTCAACATGGGCGGGAGTTGAATACTGCCTTTCCTTTGCATAAGCCCACTCCTGGCTAAAAGGGAGCGCCCCTTGGCCATTCCGAAGATGCTCCCACAGGAGCAAACCCTCCTTAGTCTCCGTATTGTTCGACAGGTTCTGAGACTTCTCATTGGTGATTGAGCACGAAGTTGGCATCCCTTGTTCTCCGGTGGTCTCTGTTCATCATACTTAGTCCCTCCTCCAATGGTTCATTGATCTCCGTTTCGTGGTCTGATCCACCATCTTAGAGCCATGTGGCCTGGCGATGGGGGGAGGAACCGCCAAAACATCAGGTTTTTTGGCGAGCCCCATCTCTATGCTGCGAGGCCACCTTGGACCCCAAGGGACAACAAGGAAGCTGGAATTTCCCTCCCCACACCTCAGCAGAGCTCAACCCAGACCGCGATTTGGCCAGGGAGGGGAAGGAACAACGAGGAAAACTACTTTTGGTCTGGACTCCGTGTTAGAAGCAGCCTGGGGATGCCCCGAAGCAGCAAAGATTCTATGCGTGGGGCTCTGGGTTAAAGATCAGGTGGGGCTCACCTCTTTGACCCAGATCACAAGCCTGGGAGGGGAAGGGTAACATCCACCTCCGAGCCCAAAATCCTAGTGAAGAGGCGAAGGGCTGTACAGTCAATTGTTATGGGGTCAGGTTCGGGTCATGGATGAGGGCTCTGGGAAACGGAGGAGTCACAGGAAAGAGAACAATTCAGGGGATTGAAGGCAACTACCACAATCAAATAGAGCCAAGCAACCTTCCATAAGGAGACTGAGGGTCTTTCCTTGAGCATGATGGGAAACACTCTGATCCTGTCTCCCAAGACATCAGTTAGGGAAAGAGCAGAGCCGCAGCCCTGGACCCTAGTGTCCTGTAGCCAGAGGCCGGGCAGAAGAGGGAGCCTCAACCCCTCCTCCCTCAGGGCCCTGAACTCAGAGACCGAGTTGCCCCAGATGGCAGCTCCTCTGTCGCCCACCTACAGGGAGGAGGGTGTGAGGAGCAGGTCTTGACGTCTGTTTCTCTCCCACCTCCCCATTAGACTCTGAGGTAGAGCACTGCCTCTACCCCGGCTACAAGCATCTCCTCACCTCAGGAACTTCTTTGAGTTTCTCCACTATATCTGCCAGACCCTGCTTTGCAATTTCATTTGCTCAAACCCACGGGGATGTGTGTCCAGAACAGCCACTCCACTACATTGGGAATCAGCTGGCCCCAGCCTGGGGTGTTCTCCCAGAAAACACGGCAGATGGCTGCAGCCATCATGGTAGGAATCCAGCCTGGAGGAGGCAAGAGCCCAGGAGGCCATGGGACAAATACCCCAGTGATCCACAGGAGCATCCAGGCCTGACATCTGATTCAGATTTGCCCCTGGATCCCTGCTGGTTGTCCCTGACAGGATTTCCTTCTCCTTTTGTACTGCCATTGCAATAACTTTGGGGTTGAGAAAAATGTTGGGTGATGAAAACAACAATCTTGAACTAATGTACCGGAGATCATTTCCTCTACAAACACTCCCAGATATTCCTGGCTGGCCACAGTAGAATAATTTAGCACCTGGGGACCAAGTTGCAGCCAAGATACCCGGTACCAGAGACCATAATGTCTGTCTCCCTGCTTCTAGACTGTGAGCCCGTTGTTGGGCAGGGATTGTTTCTATTTGTTGCTGAATTGTACTTTCCAAGCGCTTAGTACAGTCCTCTGCACACAGTAAGCATTCAATAAATATGATTGAATGAATGAATGAAAGAAGAAAGATCTCTCTGGCACCGTGGCCTTCCTCTTGGTGCTCTGGTATACGGGGAGGAAGGAGGCCTAGGCACTGTAGAACACCAGCATACTGAACATGATGAACTTGGCCTTGTTGAAGCTGTCATTCAGCTTCCTCCTGCCTGGCCAGAAAAGCCACAGTGAAACTCACCAAAGTCAGATCAAAGATATTCTGAGAATTACAGCTTCTTCTGACTTCCCCAGTATCATTCATTCATTCATTCAGACATATTTATTGAGCGCTTACTGTGCACAGAGCACCGTACTAAGCGCTTAGTAATAGATCCAAAAGGTGTCCTCAGTCTGAGGCAAATCATTTCAGGCCCAGAACAGTTCTGGATGACACTACGGCCAGACAGACTCTCATCTTCTCTGTCCCCAGAGCAAGGCCAACTCTTATCCCCTTATCACTGCAGTCAATCAGTGGCATCTACTGAACAATTTCTGTTGGCAGAACACTCTTTTAACCCTAGGGAGTGAACAATACAGTAGGTAAACACCCTCCCTGCCCACATGCAGCCTACAGTCTAGCCAGTGAGACAATCAAGAAAAGCAATTACAAACAGGAGAAGCAATAGAAGGTGTATATACGAGGGCTCTGCAGTGAATATCAAAGTGCTAGGGAGAAAGTACAGAAGTGAAAAAGAGATGCAGAAGGGAGAACTACAGTGGGGAGGTGCGAGGTTAGAAAAGGAAGGTTTCCTAGAAGAGATATGATTTTAATAGAGCTTTAAAGATGGAGAGAGCTATATGCTATCAGATATGAAAGGGGAGGGAATTTCCAGTCGAGAGAGAGGATGTGAACAAAGAGCGAGCTGCGAGAGAAATAAGGTGGAATACAGTAAATAACGTCCCTTTAGAGGAGTAAAGTCTATGGACTAGGTTGCAGTGGGAGATTAGAGAGGATAGGTCGGAGGGGGAGGGTTCATTGATTGCTTTAAAGCAGATAGCAAAAAGTTTCTATTCGATGCAGAGAACGATGGGCAACCCCTGGGGTATTTTGAGGGGTTGGTGGCTCTTATCTCTCCGGTCGTTCATTCTCAGTCTCCTATGCGGCTCCTCCTCCCCCTCCCATCCCCGTACTGTAAGGGTTCCTCAAGGGTCACTTCTTGGTCCCCTTCAGTTCTCTATCTACATCCACTCCCTTGGTGAACTCATTCATTTCCACGGCTTCAGCGATATCTCTACAATGATGACACCCAAATCTACATCTCTGCCCCTGCTCTCTCTCCCTCCCTTCAGACTCGTGTCTCTCCTGCCTTCAGGACATTTCCATCTGGATGTCTGCCCGCCATCTAAAACTCAATATGTCCAAGACTGAACTCCTTATCTTCCCTCCCAAACCCTGCCCTCTCCTTGATTTTCCCATCAATGTAGACGGCACTATCATCCTTCCCGTCTCACAAGCCCACAACCTTGGCATCATCCTCGACTCTCCTCTCTCGGTCACCTCTCACATCCAATCTGTCACCAAAACCTGCCGGTCTCACCTCCACAACATCGCCAAGATCCGCCCTTTCCTCTCCATCCAAACCGCTACCCTGCTGGTTCAATCTCTCATCCTGTCCCGACTGGATTACTGCATCAGCCTCCTCTCTGATCTCCCATCCTCCTGTCTCTCCCCACTTCAATCTAGACTTCATGCTGCTGCCCGGATCATCTCTGTACAGAAATGCTCTGGGCATGTTACTCCCCTCCTCAAAAATCTCCAGTGGCTACCAGTCAACCTATGCATCACGCAGGAACTCCCCACTCTCGGCTTCAAGGCTCTCCATCACCTCGCCCCCTCCTACCTCACTTCCCTTCTTTCCTTCTACAGCCCAGCCCACCACTCTCTGCTCCTATGCCGCTAACCTCCTCACTGTGCCTCGTTCTCGCCTGCCCGCTGTCAAACCCCGGCCCACGTCCTCCCCCTGGCCTGGAATGCCCTCCGTCCACACATCGGCCAAGCTAGCTCTCTTCCTCCCTTCAAAGCCTTACTGAGAGCTTGCCTCCTCCAGGAGGCCTTCCCAGACTGAGCCTCCTCTTTCCTCTCCCCCTTCCCATACCCCCTGCCCTACCTCCTTCCCCACCCCACACCACCTTTATATATGTTTGTACAGATTTATTACTGTATTTATTTTACTTGTACATATTTACTACTCTATTTAGTTTGTTAATGATGTACATCTAGCTTCAATTCTATTTATTCTGAAGACTTGACACCTGTCCACATGTTTTGTTTTGTTGTCTGTCTCCCCCCTCTAGACTGTGAGCCCTTTGTTGGGCAGGGATTGTCTCTATTTGTTGCTGAATTATACTACCCAAGCACTTAGTACAATGGTCTGCACACAGTAAGCGCTCAGTAAATACGATTGAATGAATGAAAGAATAATTTTTCAGAGAAATGATCTGGGCCTGGACTGGAGTGGGGAAAGCCTGGAGGCAGGGAGGTCAATGAGAACGCTGAGCCTCCTTGGGAGATAAGACATATGCCTGGACCTGCATGGATACAATATGGACAATTAATCAATCAATCAATCGTATTTATTGAGCGCTTACTATGTGCAGAGCACTGTACTAAGCTCTTGGGAAGTACAAATTGGCATCACATAGAGACAGTCCCTACCCAACAGTGGGCTCACAGTCTAAAAGGGGGAGACAGAGAACAGAACAAAACATACCAACAAAATAAAATAAGTAGGATAGAAATGTACAAGTAAAATAAATAAATAAATAAATAGAGTAATAAATATGTACAACCATATATACATAAATACAGGTGCTGTGGGGAAGGGAAGGAGGTAAGATGGGGGGATGGAGAGGGGGACGAGGGGGAGAGGAAAGAAGGGGCTCAGTCTGGGAAGGCCTCCTGGAGGAGGTGAGTTCTCAGCAGGGCCTTGAAGGGAGGAAGAGAGCTAGCTTGGCGGATGGGCAGAGGGAGGGCATTCCAGGCCCGGGGGATGATGTGGGCCGGGGGTCGATGGCGGGACAGGCGAGAGCGAGGTACAGTGAGGAGATTAGTGGTGGAGGAGTGGAGGGTGCGGGCTGGGCAGTAGAAGGAGAGAAAGGAGGTGAGGTAGGAGGGGGCGAGGTGATGGAGAGCCTTGAAGCCCAGGGTGAGGAGTTTCTGCTTGATGCGCAGATTGATCGGTAGCCATTGGAGGTTTTTGAGGAGGGGAGTAATATGTCCAGAGTGTTTCTGGACAAAGATAATCCGGGCAGCAGCATGAAGTATGGATTGAAGTGGAGAGAGACACGAGGATGGGAGATCAGAGAGAAGGCTGGTGCAGTAGTCCAGACGGGATAGGATGAGAGCTTGAACGAGCAGGGTAGCGGTTTGGATGGAGAGGAAAGGGCGGATCTTGGCAATGTTGCGGAGCTGAGACCGGCAGGTTTTGGTGATGGCTTGGATGTGAGGGGTGAATGAGAGAGCGGAGTCGAGGATGACACCAAGGTTGCGGGCTTGTGAGACGGGAAGGATGGTAGTGCCGTCAACAGAGATGGGAAAGTCAGGGAGAGGACAAGGTTTGGGAGGGAAGACAAGGAGCTCAGTCTTCGACATGTTGAGCTTTAGGTGGCGGGCGGACATCCAGATGGAGATGTCCTGAAGGCAGGAGGAGATGCGAGCCTGGAGGGAGGGGGAGAGAGCAGGGGCAGAGATGTAGATCTGGGTGTCATCAGCGTAGAGATGATAGTTGAAGCCGTGGGAGCGAATGAGGTCACCAAGGGAGTGAGTGTAGATTGAGAACAGAAGGGGACCAAGCACTGAACCTTGGGGAACCCCCACAGTAAGAGGATGGGAGGGGGAGGAGGAGCCTGCAAAAGAGACTGAGAAAGAACGACCGGAGAGATAAGAGGAGAACCAGGAGAGGACGGAGTCTGTGAAGCCAAGGTCAGATAACGTGTTGAGGAGAAGGGGGTGGTCCACAGTGTCAAAGGCAGCTGAGAGGTCGAGGAGGATTAGGACAGAGTAGGAGCCGTTGGATTTGGCAAGCAGGAGGTCATTGGTGACCTTTGAGAGGCAGTTTCCGTGGAATAAAGGGGACGGAAGCCAGACTGGAGGGGGTCGAGGAGAGAGTTGTTGTTGAGGAATTCTAGGCAGCACGTGTAGACAACTCGTTCAAGGAGTTTGGAAAGGAATGGTAGGAGGGATATGGGACGATAACTAGAAGGTGAGGTGGGGTCAAGAGAGGGTTTTTTTAGGATGGGAGAGACATGGGCATGTTGAAGACAGAGATGAAGGGGCAGGTTATAGAGATGCTGTGAAGGGAGAATGGACAAGAGTTAGTGACTAATTGGAGTTGCACACTGAAAGGCAAATAATGAGGTTTGGGAGCCCCAGAACTCCCTTCACCAACAGACACCACCCAGTGATCACCACCTGGGAAAGATGCCAACATGACAGGCTTCAGGATCTTCCATGAACTGAGCAGGAGCTCAAAATGTATAGGATCTATTCATCCATTCAATCATATTTATTGAGCACTTACTGCGTGCAACGCATTGTACTAAGCACTTGGGAGAGTAAAATGTAACAGTAAACAGACGTTCCCTGCTCACAGTGAGCTCACAGTCTAAAAGGGGGATACTAATAATTGCACTTTCTAAGCACTTACAATGTGTCAAGCACTGTACTAAGTGCACTAAATGCAAGGTAATCAAATGGAACAAAGACCATGTTTCTCATGGGGCTCATAATCTTAACCCCATTTTACAGATGTGGTAACTGAAGTACAGAGATATTTAGAGACTTGCCCAAGCGGTAGAGCTGGGATTAGAACCCAGTTTCCTCTGACTTCAAGGCCAGTGCTCTATCTACTAGGCCATGTTGCTTCTCCCAAACCAGGGTCCCTTCCCTTTACCTGCTCCTACAGAAAATTCCCAGGCTGTTCCCTAATAATAATTTGTTGTTTGCTTATTATGTGCTCAGCATTGGACTAAGCACTGGAAGAGATAAAAGATACTTATGCTAGAACAGTCTCTGTCCCACATAGGGCTCACAGCCCATCTCCCTGAGTCTAACCACAGTTCTAGGGCCCATCTCTAAAGCAACGAATTGAGTTGGGGATTGGCAGTGTCTCAGCCTGAAGTATTCTGGGAAAAACAGTCGAGGTTGTGGACATGGGATGAAGCTGGCATCATCCTTCTGCACATGCATAAAAGGGATGAGGGGCCGTGTCCCCAGAGTCTGGTAATGGTTGTAAATATTGTTATCTTTTTCTTTCCAATAAAGTGGAAGCACCTGGTGGTCCAGGAATGTATCATTTCATTATTCTGCATTTCCCAACAGCCTTCTGTAGTAAACCTCTCATTCACTTACCAGTAATTATAATTGGGGCATTCATTCATCACTTAATGTATGACAAACACTGTAGCAAGCACTGGGGTAGGTAGATACAAGATAACCAGGTGGGGCACAGCCCCAGTACCACATGGGGGCTCATGGCTAAAAGTGGAAGGGAGAATAGGTAATTAATCTTCAATCAGTGCTACTTATTGAGCACTTAATTTGGGTAACATACTATACTATGCATTTGGGAAACTACAGTACAGGTGGTAGGCACAATCCATGATCGTCAATCCTATTATACAGCTAAGGATCCAGAAAAACAGAGAAGTTAAGCAACTTGTCCAAGGTCAAGCCATAAGCAAGAGAGAGAGACAAATTTAGAATCCAGATCCCCTGACTGCCAGGTATGCGCTGTTTCTAAAGGCCACACTGCTTCTTGATAAGAGATCTGGCACTCATCATCAAGGTGCTTTACTGTCTGAGAAATCAGGAGGGGTGGGGAACCTGAGTCTAGCCTGGCTCGGAAAGAATGAGTGCAGCTCTGGATGGCCACGCCCCAACTCGGGAAGACCCAAGCCCCTGGTGGAGTTGAGAGGAAGAACCACAGATGATAAAATCCATCTAGTCCTACCTGTTTCTATCCAATTTTCCCACAAGTCTGTGGTCTGGGGCTCATGGCCCAGAGTTCATGCCATACCCAAGTTTGTTCTGTGAGTGCAGGTGGCCTCCCCCTTAGCCCATGGTGGGAATGTGCCCTGAGTCTCTGTCTAGCCCCTCACCTCAGCTATGCAAGACGTTCTCCTTGCCTGGAGGTGCAGGATGAGGCTGTGGATGAGCGAGAGTTGGGGACTTGGTTGACCAGGCCGAGTGGGGGCTTGGCTGGCTAGGGTGAGGGGCAGGACTGGGATGAATAATAATAATAATAATAATAATAATAATAATAATAATAGTATTGCTTAAGCACTTACTTTGTGCAAAGCACTGTTCTATCGAATCCAGTTCTGCAGGACAAAGTTAGGCACCAGTAACTGGCTCTTCCTGAGAAACATTTTGGCGTTGTACTTGGGTTGTGTCTGAACACAAAATCTGCTAATGGACAATTCTTTCCTGATGCTGGACCAGCCTCATCCAGAGTTGGTCCCAGGAACGTCTTAGTAACAATAATAATAATTATGATCTTTCTTAAGCAGTTACTGTGTACCAAACTCTGTTCTAAGCTCTGGGGTAGATACAAGGTAATCAGGTTGCCCCAAGTGGGGTTCACAGTCTTAATCCCCATTTTACAGATAAGGTAACTGAGGCACTGAGATGTTAAGTGGCTTGCCCAAGCTCACACAGCAGAAAGGTGGCAGAGCCAAGATTAGAACCCACGTCCTTTGGCTCCCAAACCCGGGCTTTTTCCACTAAGCCACTCTGCTTCTCTTAATTATGGTATTTGTTAAGTGCTAACTATGGCCAAGCTCTGTGCTAAGCGCTGGAGTACATACAAGGTAATCAGGTTGTCCCAAATGGGGCTCACAGTCTTAATCTCCATTTGACAGATGAGGTAACTGAGGTCCTGAGAAGAAGTAGCTTGTCCATGGTCACAAAGCAGACAAGTAGCAGAGCTGGGATAAGAACCCACGTCCTCTCACTCCTAAGCCCGTACATGCTCTTTCCTAAGAACCCACGTCCTCTAACTCCTAAGCCATGCTGTCTTGGTTCATCATTATAGCTGAGGCAGCCCAGATCTGAGGGGTTCAGTGTGGGAGGGCAATTTAGGGGACAGAAGTTCAGGCTCACGCCCCAAATGGAATGTGCTCTGTTGTTAGAGAAAACATGAGAGATGGAGCCGCTTTCCCAGGCAGTGACGTTGTGGCATTGTCTGTTTTGGTACCAGGTACACTCAATGTAGGAAGCAGGGTGATCTCACAGCTTAGGTGAGGATGTTGGAAGTGGCCTCCTCCCAGAGGGCTGTCTTTCCTGGCTACAGTAGCCTCTGCTTTGGCGACCAGGGAAGGGAGTCTGGGAGGCTCAGACTCAGTACCTGACACTTTATGACCTTATCACTATTCCAGCCTTCTGCTTGATGCTCCCTACTGACCTCGCTGTGACAGACGAGATAGACACCGGTGACAAGGGAAAAACTCCTGAGAGGTCCCCTCCCACCCCCACCCCCGACCTCTAACTCTACCCTTGAGCCTGGAGCAGAATTTACCAAGATTTGTTGTTTTCTGGGGAAGGACCCAGTCTCCCCTTCCCCTTCCCATTTTATCAGGTCCCAGCCTGAGCCCGTGGCCTTGGTGGAGCCGGGGAGCTCTGGGGACTGTTTCTGCCCGGGAGCTCCACACCTAAGTCTCTGCACCTTCTACCAAAACACAGACTGGAAATAAACTTGTCATCTTCTCTGCCGACGCTGGCTCATCAGGAGGCTGACGACAGGAGTGGGAGGGAGTTGTTTCACTAGTCAACAGTGTCAGCCCCATGCTTGATGATGGGGTTGGCATTGATTGCATCAGGCAGGAGGCTGGGAGAGGTGACAAGTTCAGAAAGTTTCAGGGAGATTGATGAGCTGAGAATTTACCGATTCCCATCCCCAATCCCCCGCAGCAGAGGACCCTATAGCCAGATTGGGCAACTCCCAACACGCAGGGCAAGGTGGGGAGGGGACAATTCTTGGTGTGGCCTGAGCTGCGGGGCGTTTCCCTGATTCCTTCACGCCCAACTCTTCCAGCACTAATACAGACATCACCCTCTGGTTCTTACAGTCTAGCCCTATAGACTATATGCAACCTGTAGGCAGGGAACATGTCAAATAATTCTGTACATTGTGCCAATTGCTTAGTTCAGTGCTCTACACACAGCAAGCTTTCAATAAATAAAACTGATGGATTCATTAAATGACTGATTCGTTCTAACCTGCTCATGTCTCCCCTATCCTAAACAAACCCTCCCTTGATCTCATGACTCCCTCCAGTTATCTTCCTCTTACTATTCCTCCCCAAATTACTTGAAGGAGCTGTTTACATCTGCTGCCTCCACTTCCTCTCCTCCAATTCTCTCCTTGCCCCCATCCAATCTGGCTTTCACCCACTGTGTGTCACAGATATTGTCCTCTTAAAGGCAGACAATGATCTCCTTCTTGCCAAGTCCAGTGGCTTCTACTCCATCCTAATATTCTTCCACCTTTCATCTGCCTTCGACACTGTCAACCACCACCTTCTCCTGGAAACATTATCGAAGCTTGGCTTCAGTGACACTGTCCTCTCCTGGGCCTCCTCCTATCCCCCTGGTCGCTCTTTCTCAGTTTCTTTCATGGGCTACTCCTGTGCCTACCACCCACTAAATGAGGGAGTTCCTCAAGGTTCAGTTCTGGGTCCTCTTCTATTCTCCATCAAAACTCACTCTCTTGAAGTACTCATTCATTCCCTTGACTTCAACAACCATCGCTACGTGGATGTTTCCCAAATCTACTTCTCCAGCCCTGTTCTCTCTCCATCTCTGCAGTCTCACATTTCATTCCTGTTTTAGGACATCTCTACTTGGATATCCCACCAACGCCTGAAATTAATCGCATCCAAAACAGAACTCCTTTTCTTTAAAATGGTTTTTATTCAGCACTTATTATATGCCTGCAACTGTACTAGCACTAGAGTAGATACAAGGTAATCAGTTTGGACCAAGTCTTAGTTCCACATGAAGCTCAAATCTTCATCCCCATTTAAAAAGATGAGGCAACTGAAGTGACTTGCCTAGGGTCACACAGCAGAGAAATGGCACAACTGGGATTAGAACTCAGATCCTTCTGATTCCCAGCCCTGTCCTCTATCCATTAAGTTGCACTGCTACTCAGTGTTTTCTCTACAGAACCATTCAGTACATGTTTCCCCACTCCTCAGGAACCTCCAGTGGTTGTCCATCCAACTCTTCATCAAACAGAAACTCCTTAGCAATGGTTTTGAAACACTCAATTACCTTGTCCCTTCCTGTCTTACCTCCTCAATTTCCTATCGCTACTCAACCTGCATATTTCTCTCCTCTAATGCCAATTTACTCCCTGTACCTTGATATCAATTATCTCACAACTGACACCCCCGCCCCCCTCGCCCACGGCTTGTCTGCCTCCATCCCGGAATGTTCTTCTTCTTTATATCCAGCAGTCAACAATTACTCTTTTACACTTAAAAGCATTATTAAGGCAAATCTCCTCCAAGACCCCTTTTCTGACTAATCCCTCCTTTCCTCTTCTCCCACTCCCTTCTGTGTCACCCTGATTTATTCCTTTTTTCCCTGCCTCCAACGCCACCGTATTTTTGTACATTTTTGTAATGTCTTCATTTATATTAATGTCTTTCTCTCCTTCTAGAATGCGAGCTTGTCATGGGAAGGGAATGTGTCTGTATATTGTTGTACTGTACTCTCCCAAGTGCTTAGTACACTGCACATAGTAAATGCTCAATAAATCTGTTGAATGACTGATCACTTTCTCTGCCCTCAAAGCCGTTATTACAAGCAGATCTCCTCCAAGAGGCCTTCCCTACCTAGGCATTCATTTCCTCTTCTCCCACTCCCTTCTGTGTCTCCTTCGTATTTGGATTTACAACCTTCATGAACACTACAGCACTTATGCATATATCCACAATTTATTCATCCGTGTTAACGTCTATCTCTCCCTGAAGACTGTAATCTCGTTGTGGGCAGGGAACATTTCTGCCAACTCTGATATACTGTATTCTTCCAAGCACTTAGTACAGTGCTCAGCAAACAGTAAACAATGCATTTGATCGATTGATTGATCAATTGATGAGACTTTATAATCTTCTGTATAGAGTGGCCAGGTTTGGCAGCTGGGTCTCAGACTTTGTATAAGCTTTGTATAGGCTTCCTGAGATTTGCTGTTTTGGCGTCTTAGGCAGAAGGGGGAGGTTAATAATAGTAAAGCGTTTGAAGAGGAGCAGAAACAGGACTGAAATTCAACTTGGGCTATTGTTACTTAATAAGTGAGTAAAACATACTGGCATCTGACATTCATTCATTCATTCATTCAATCGTATTTATTGAGCACGTACCGTTTGCAGAGCACTGTACTAAGCGCTTGTGAAGTACAAGTCGGCAACATATAGAGATGGTCCCTACACAACAAGAGGCTGATATCTACCCCAGTGCTTCAGTACAGTGCCTTAAAGTGTATAAACAGTGCCTGGAAAATAGTAAGGGCTTGACCAATGCCATTTACATAAAGAAGAGTGGTAGCCCACATTGGGTCTCCAACAGTGCTCGGCACACAATAATAACAATAATGATGGCATTTGTTAAGCGCTTACTATGCACAAAACACCGTTCTAAGAGCTGGGGGGATACAAGGTGATCAGGTTGTCCCACGTGTGGTGCACAGTCTTAGTCTCTTAGACTTCTCTTAGAGAAGCAGCGTGGCTCAGTGGAAAGAGCATGGGCTATGGAGTCAGAGGTCATGGGTTCAAATCCCTGCTCTGCCAATTTTCAGCTACCTGACTTTGGACAAGTCATTTAACTTCTCTGTGCTTCAGTTACCTCATCTGTAAAATGGGGATTAAGACTGTGAGCACCCCCGTGGGACAGCTCGATCACCTTGCAACCTCCCCAGAGCTTAGAACAGTGCTTTGCACATAGTAAGCGCTTAATAAATGCCATTATTATTATTATTATTATTATTAATCCCCATTTTACAGATGTGGTAACTGAGGCTCAGAGAAGTTAAGTGACTTTCCCAAGGTCACACAGCAGACATGTGGCAAAACCGGGATTAGAACACAAGACATTTGACTCCCAATCCCGTGCTCTTTCCACTGAGACATGCTGCTTCTCTATAGGCTTTCAACAAATACTACTGTGTGTCCTAGTGAAAACAACATCGGGCAGAGTTAGGAGTTTGTTTATCAATGAAAATGCATCTTTACAGAAAGCAATCCTGCTCTCAGGCAAATTTCTCCAAGTTAATACCACTGCTCAGAGCTGATTTTGCCCTGGTTCATCAGGAATTTCTAGGACAGACCAGTCAGGAGGTGAGGCAGGGTTGCGTTTAGGACTCTTAATCAAGGGGAAGGGTAACTGGAGTGGGGAGTGGGAATTATGATTTGTGGAGTCAGTGGCAGTGTGGTGTTGGGCCACCATGAGGGATGTTAGGGTTTATGGACTCAGTGGTGAGGTGGAGTGGGGCTGGATGGAGGGAAGGGGTTATAGATTATGGAGTCAGTGGTGGGATGAGGAGGGGAAAGGGTGAGGGGTGGAATTCATGGTTTATGGAGTCAGGTGTGGGGTGGAGTGGGCAGTCATGATGTGAGTTGGTCAGGCTGTCATATTTATTCAGTGCTTACTTTGTGCAGAGCACTCTACCAAGTACTTGGGAGAGTACAGTATAACAATATAACAGACCACCCACAATGTGCTTAGAGAGTAGAATGGGAGACAGGCAGTAATATGAATGACTAAAATTACAGATATGGACATAAGTATGGGATGGGGGGATGAGTAAAAGGAACAAGTCAAGGTGATGAAGAGAGAAGTGGGAGAAGAGGAAAGGAGGGCTTAGTCAGGAAAGGTCTCTTGGCACAAGGTGAGGAAAGTAATTGTCTGATAAAAAGAGGGAGGGCATTCCAAGCCGGAGACAGGATGTGAGCAAGAGGTCGGCAGTGAGATGGATGAGATCGAGGTACAGTGAGAAGGTTAGCGTTAGAGAAGCAAGGTGTGTGGGCTGGGTTGTAGTAGGAGAGTAGGGAAGTGAAGTGGGAGGGGACAAGGTAATTGAGTGCTTTAAAGATGATGCTAAGGAGTTTTTGTTTGATGCAGGGGTATCACATCAGCAATCATGAAGCACAGCATAGGAGCACAGCAAAAGCATTCTGCGCCCATATCCCTTAGGAAAATGTTTCATCCGACTCTCACTGCTGTTTGCCTAGAACCCACTGCCCATATCTTCTCCTTCTCAACGGTCTTAGGACCCAAACCCGAATGAAGTGAAACAGATATCCCATCCTCCACCTCTGACTCCTTCTTTGTATAATTGGGTCCACCTCTCAGAAAGGTGGGCCAATCAGATGGTGTTCTGAAAGAGAAATGGTGTCATTCGGTAAGCCAAGACCCCTCCCATGTCCGAGAGGAGGTTGACTCTCATTACTGCAGGGAAGAAGACCCGCCCCTCCCTATGAGGTCAGAACCTTGAAGCTGGGCTGCTCAGGAACAGGACTGTGCTGTTTGGGTATAGGAAGGAGCAAAGAGACAGGGTTGGGGCAGGGTGCAGATGGTAAGGCATGAGTCTGGGAAAAATGGTAGGAGAGAGGGAGTGGTCGTGATTTCTCAGGCATTATCCAAGACGTCTCATCTATTTCATATGTAGTTGTATTGGAGTGGTTAAGATGATGGACATGAAATCCAATAACAAAAATAATAATTGTGGTATTTTTGGTAATTGTGGTAGAGAAGCAGCATGGCTTACTGTCAAGACTGAGGGTTTGAGATTCAGAGGATTTGGGGTCTAATCCCTACACTGCCACATGTCTGCTGTGTAACCTTGGGCAAGCCACTTAACTTCTCTGGGCCTTAGTTACCTCATTTGTAAAATAGGGATAAAGACTTTGAGCCCGAAGTGGAACAACCTGATCATCTCCAGATTACCTTCAGATTACCTCCAGTCTGGATTCTGTCCCCCACATTCCACTGAACCTGCCCTCTCAAAGGTCACCAATGACCTCCTGCTTGCCAAATCCAACGGCTTATACTCTATCCTAATCTTCCTCGGCCTCTCAGCTGCCTTCGACACTGTGGACCACCCCCTTCTCCTCAACACGCTATTCAACCTTGGCTTCACAGACTCCGTCCTCTCCTGGTTCTCCTCTTATCTCTCCGGTCGTTCATTTTCATTCTCTTTTGCAGGCTCCTCCTCCCCGTCCCATCCCCTTACTGTAGGGGTTCCTCAAGGTTCAATTCTTGGTCCCCTTCTGTTCTCGTTTTACACTCACTCCCTTGGTGACCTCATTCGCTCCCACGGCTTCAGCTATTATCTCTACACTGATGACATAGAAATCTACATCTCTGCCCCTGCTCTCTCTCCCTCCCTCCAGGCTCGCATCTCCTCCTGCCTTCAGGACATCTCCATCTGGATGTCTGCCCTCCACCTAAAACTCAACATGTCCAAGACTGAACTTCTTGCCTTCCCTCCCAAACCCTGTCCTCTCCCTGACTTTCCCATGACTGTTGACGGCACTACCATCCTTCCCGTCTCACAAGCCCGTGAACTTGGTGTCATCCTCGACTCCGCTCTCTCGTTCACCCCTCACATCCAAGCTGTCACCAAAACCTGCCGGTCTGACCTCTGCAACATTGCCAAGATCCGCCCTTTCCTCTCCATCCAAACCGCTACCCTGCTCGTTCAAGCTCTCATCCTATCCTGTCTGGATTACTGTATCAGCCTCCTCTCCGATCTCCCATCCTCGTGTCTCTTCCCACTTCAATCCATACTTCACGCCACTGCCCGGATTATCTTTGTCCAGAAACGCTCTGGGCATGTTACTGTCCTCCTCAAAACTCTCCAGTGGCTACCAATCAACCTATGCATCAGGCAGAAACTCCTCACACTTGGCTTCAAGGCTCTCCATCACCTCACCCCCTCCTACCTCACCTCCCTTCTCTCCTTCTACAGCCCAGCCCGCACCCTCCACTCCTCTGCCACTAATCTCTTTACCGTGCCTCGTTCTCTCCTGTCCCGCCATCAACCCCCAGCCCACGTCAACCCCCTGGCCTGGAATGCCCTCCCTCCCCACATCTGCCAAGCTAGCTCATTTCCTCCCTTCTAGGTCCTACTGAGAGCTCACCTCCTCCAGGAGGCCTTCCCAGAATGAGCCCCCTCCTTCCTCTCCCCCTCCTCTCTCTCTCCATCCCCCCCGCCTTACCTCCTTCCCTTCCCCACAGCACCTGTATATATGTATAAATGTTGGAATGTATTTATTACTTTATTTATTTATTTTACTTGTACATATATATTCTACTTATTTTATTATGTTAATATGTTTTGTTTTGTTCTCTGTCTCCCCCTTCTAGACTGTGAGCCCACTGTTGGGTAGGGACCGTCTCTATATGTTGCCAACTTGTACTTCCCAAGCGCTTATTACAGTGCTCTGCGCACTGTAAGTGCTCAATAAACACGATTGAATGAATGAATGAATGAATTACCTTTTATCTACCCCAGCACTTAGAAAAGTGTTTGGCATATAGTAAGCACTTAACAGATACCATGATTATTATTATTATTTGTTAAGTGCTTACTGTGTGTCAACCATTGTTCTAAATGCTGGGGAAGGTACAAGATAATCATGGTAAAAACATTCCCTGTCCCATACAGGGCTCACCATCTAAGTAAGAAGGAGAATAGTTATTGAATCTCCATTTTACAGATGAGGTAACTGAAGAATGGAGAAGTTAAGTGACTCGCCCAAGGTCACACAACAGGTACATAGCAGAGTCAGCGTTAAAATCCATGTCCTCTGATTCCGATTCCCAGGCTCAGTAATTGATTCATTCATTCAGTCGTATTCATTCATTCATTCATTCATTCATTCAATCAATCAATGGGTAAGGACCGTCTCTACTTCCCAAGCGCTTAGTACTGTGCTCTGCACACACTAAGCACTCAATAAATACGATTAAATGAATGAATGAATGAAATACATAGAATTATAGACATGTACACATAATTAATAAAAAAATATATATTTATAAAAGTGTACATATATACAAAGTGCCGTGGGACAGAGAAGGGGGCGTAGAGCAAAGGGCAACGGGGCAAAGGTCGGGGCAATGGGGGGGAGAAGAGGAAAAGTGGGGGGTCTGGTTTGAGAAGGCCTCCTGGAGGAAGTGAGCTTTCAGTAGGGCTTTGAAGGGGGAAAGTGTGCTCATTTGGCAGGTTTGAGGAGGGAGGGAATTCCAGGCCAGAGATAGGACATGGACCAGGGGTCGATGGCAGGAGACGCGAAAAAGAGGCACAGTGAGAAGGTTAGTACCAGAGGAGTGGAGCATGCAGGCTGCGATGTAGGAGAGAAGGGAGGTGAGTAACGAAGGGGCAAGGTGATGGAGTGCTTTGAAACCAACAGTGAGGAGTTTTTCCTTGATATGGAGTTGATAGGCCACCACTGGAGATTTCTGAGAAGGAGAGGATTCTTTCCATTGGGAAACACTGCTCTATTGTCGAATCCACTGTGGCTTTGAGCCTTACCAAAGGCAAGTGTTTTTTCTTGCTTCTTCAAAATTGTTTTTAGTTGGTTCAGCTCCCAATTTCTGGATAACATTGCAAGATCTTCTATACACAGCTCTATGAATTTGGCTTGGTGACCTTTGGACATTCGAAATTTGACATCTAACCCACAGCATTTATCTACATATCTTTAAATTACTTAGTATATATCATTTATTCTTAGTAGTTTCTGTCTTCTCCTCTAGACTGTATGCTCATTGTGGGAAAGGAAACTGCATGTATATTTTGTTGCTTTGTACTTTCCCAAACAGTACAGTGCTCTACAAACTACCGATTGATACCATTCTGAAAATAGAACTGAGAGCACCCGTTGCTAGATAACTTCCTGGGCTCCAAGGATAATGACAGGGTAGGATCAGGATCCCAACCTTGTCCCCTTTGCAGCTCCCTACCTCTGGTCTACCAAGAAAGGAAAGAGGATGGATAGGGACAGAGTACGGGAGGGCAGCTATGGACAAGCCCTGTTCTAAGATGTCACTTTTTAATAGTATTTCTTCAGGCTTTACTGTGTGTCAAGCACTGTTCTGAGTGCAGGGGTAAATATAAGTTAATTAGGATCAGATACAGTCCATGTCCACATAGGGCTCACAGTCTAAGATGGAAGGAGGAGGATTCAGCCCCCATTTCAGAGATGAGGAAACTGAGGCACAGAGAAATGAAGTGACTTGCCTAAAGTCACACAGTAAACAAGTGGTGGAGCCAGGATTAGAACACAGGTCCTCTGACTCCCAGCCCCGGACCCTTTCCACTAAGCCATGATGTTTCTCTGCCTATTTCTTGCCCACAGCCTGAACCCACCCATCCTGTCCTCAATTTCAGTCTCCCACCTGAGCCCTGATCACTGAGGTCATCATAGCCCTACCCTACTCCTAACCATGGTCAGCCCCCTCTTACTCCTGGCCATGACCCTCTCACAAGATTGGGAAAACTGATAGGAGTGAGCTTAAGCATGAGGATGAGGATGAAGATGAAGAAACAGAACCCAGGGAGTTGAGAGTAAGCTGTACGCTAGACTGGAATGTAAGATTGTAGCCAGGGAACGTATTTACCAACTCTGCTGTATTGTACCCTTCCAAGTCCTGAGTACAGTGTCCTGCACACAGTAAGCCACTCAATAAATAAATACCATTGATTGATTGAGAGGGATCGAGGGAGAAGATTCTGGGTGATTGCAGCTGAGCCCTGGGGTTGGGAGAGAGTCTTGGTGAATGAGGGAGGAGGGGAAAATCTGGGGGAAATGGAGTGAAGCCTGAAGAACAGAGAGCAGGAGAGGACAGAATAAGAAATGAGAGAGAGGAACTGAGAACTTATTCAGTTAATGAATAAATCAATGGGATTTATTGAGAGCTTATTATGTGCATAGTACCATAGAAAGCACTTGGGAGTGTACAATAGAACAGAGTTCGTAAACACGTTTTCAGACAATAATTAGCTTGAAGTTTAGAGGAGGATGCAGGTATTTATACAAATAAATACATTACCAATAAGTACATAAGAGCTGCCGAAGGGAGGATGGAGTGAATATAAAGTACTTAAAGAATAATGATTTAAGTGCCTAGGTGATGCAGAGGTAGAGAGAGTAGGGGGAAAGAGGGTGTAGTTGGGGCAGACCTCTTGGAGGAAATGTGGGGAGAGTGGTGGTCTGTCAGATATTGACGGAAAGGGAGCTCCAGTTAATGGGAGAAGGGGGGCAAGGGGTAGGCAGTGAGACAGACAGGACTGACCTATAGTGAGAAGGTGCTAAAGATGGAGCAAGATGGTTAGGTTGTAGTAGAAAATCAGCGAGGGAGGGTACAAGCGGGCAAGCTGAAAGGTGTTTTTGTTTGATGCAGAGTTCAATAGGCAACCATTGGAGTTTCCTGGGGAGTGGGAAAACATGGACTGAACGTTTTTGTAGAAAAATGATATGATATGAGTAACGTATGGACTGGACTGGGGAGAGATAGGAGGCTAGGAGGTCAGCAAGAAAGCTGAAGGCGGTAGTCAAAACAGGATAATAATAACAATGATGGTATTTGTTAAAGCACTTATTGCATGTGGCACTGTTCTAAGTGAAGGTGTTGATAAAAGGCATATTTTACCAATGTTGTGAAGGTGAAAGAGAAGACTTGGTGACAGAACGAATATGTGGGTTGAGTGACTGTAGATTTTAGACTGTAAGTTTGATGCACGAAGGGAGTGAATCTGTTTATTGTTATAATGTACTTTCTCAAGTGCTTAGTACAGTATTCTGAACACAGCAAGTGCTCAATAAATATGACTGGATGCATTAATGTATGTAATGAGTGAGATGAGTCAAGAATAATACCAAAGTTACAGACTTCTAAGACTGGGAGGATGGTGGTTCTGCCTCCTGGAATGTGAAAGTCAGGGGGAGGACAGGGTCTGGGAGTGCAGATGAGGAGCTCTCTTTTGGAAATGTTAAGTCTGAGGTGTCGGGGGGTGTTTAAATAGAGAAATTCCGAAGGTTAGAGGAAATGTGAGACTACAGAGAAAGAAAGAGGTCATGGCTGGAGCGACAAATTTGGAAGTCATCCATGTAGAGATGATCATTGAAACTTTGGGAACGAATGAGTTCTCCAGGGGAGTGAGTGTAGATGTAGAAGAGAAGTGGACTCAGAACTGAGCCTTTCAGAACCCCAATAGTAAGGGGGTGGGAAGTAGAGGAGGAACCTGCAAAACAGCCTGAAAAAAGGTGGCTGGAGACACAGGGGGAAAACCAGGAGAGGATAGTGTCAGTGAAGCCAAAGTTGGATAATGTTTCCATGAGAAGGAGGTGGTCTACATTGATGACGGCAGCTGAGAGTTCGAGGAGGAATAGGATGGAGTAGCTGTCATTGGTGACCCTAGAGAGAACAGTTTTAATGGAAGGAAGAGGCAGAAACTAGATAGGAGCAAGTCAAGAGAGGATTGGAGGAGGCTGTGAGGCCGTTGTTGCATAGGAAATGTTTCTATTTATTGTTGAATTGTACTTTCCAAGCGCCTAGTACAGTGCTCTGCACACTGTAGGCACTCAAGAAATACGATTGAATGAATGAAAGGATGAGACATCGGGTGTAAACAACTTGCTCAAGGTGTTTGGAAAGGATTTGTAGGAGGGAGGTGGGGAGATTACTGTAAGGAACCACGAGGTAAAAGGAGAATGTTTTCTTTTTTTAAAAATAGGGGTGTCATGAGCATGTTTGAAAGGAGTGGGGAAGAAGTCATTGGAAAATGAATGGTTGAAGATGATGGTCAGCCAGAGGAGAAGGGAGGGGCAAGTGTTTTGTTAAGGTGTGAAGTGATGGGGTAGGAATACAGTCAGAAGGGGTAAATTCTGAGAGGAGGCAGGAGATCCCCATTTGCAATACAGCTGGGAAAGCTGGGAGAGTTGAAGGTGGACAGGAGGAGGAAGGGACTGGAGAGCAGTAGGGGAAATTGTAGGGAGATCACACGTGATTGGTTTCAATTTTGTCAATGAAATATGTAGCCAGATTGTTAGGGGCAAGAGATAGCAGAGGTGGGGTTGTGTGCGTGTGTGTGTGTGTGCCGGGGGTGGGGGGATTTGAGGAGGGAGTAGTTCATCAGATTTAGCTGACATGGGCAATAGAATGAGAGTCATTAAAGATGGGGAGGTGGCTAAGTGATTCCCTTTCCACCCCACCATGGGCTGTTGCTGCTGCCTTCATTGTCACCATTGGCTCTCTTGTCCACACAACGCAGGGGAAGATACTGACAGGGATAGGGAAGGCAACTAGTAGCAGCCCTAGCATAAGAGGTCAATTTACCACTTCTGCACATATCCCGCTGCAATTTATTTTAATACCTGTCTCCCCCTACGTCCTGTAATCTTTTTTGTGTTCATGGCTCATCTATACCTGCTTTATTGCATTGTGTTCTCTCAAGTGCCTAGTACATTGTTCTGCCGATAGTAAATACTCATTAAATGCCATTAATGGATTGATACAGTTGATTGATTCTTTAAGGCGTCTATAGATCATGGCTGGGGGATGAAGTTTCGAGCATAGAAAAAAGGCAGTAAAGGGAGAGACCCACAGGAAAAAGACACATAATAGAGACACATACAGGAGGTGTACACCCACTCTCAGCCATACACTATTCCATTTACTCTCTCTCTGTCCCATAGTCCATCACACACTCTCCTTCACCAAAACCAGCACATATTTGTTCATCCAGTTGTAACCACGTATTCGCTCATACTCACAATTTAACAGGTGGCCTTTCACTCTCTCACACAAACAAACCCATGTGCATGACAAGGCACAGTCTCACAAAATGTGCTCTCAAACACTGAGGCACAAAGAAGCACACATCATCACTCTTCACTCATCCACAGCAGCAGCATACAATTTTTAGAGGTTCCCAAACCCAAATAGACTTTGTTGTGCAGAATAATAATGATAATAATAATGACAATAATGGCGTTTGTTAAGCGCTTAAGTGCAAAGCACTGTTCTAAGCTCTTGGGAGGATATAAAGTGATCAGGTTGTCCCTCGTGGGACTCACAGTCTTCATCCCCATTTTAGAAATGAGGTAAATGAGGTACAGAGAAGTTAAGTGACTTGACCAAAGTCATGCAGCTGACAATTGGCGGGAAAGGGATTTGAACCCATGACATCTGACTCCCAAGCCCGTGCTCTTTCCATTGAGCCAAGCTACTTCTCCAATCAAAGCAATCAAAATATCCACCCACACCCCAGGCATCGTCAGGAAGTGATTAGAAACAGCATGGCCTAGAGGAGAAAGCATGACCCTGAGAATCAGAGAATCTAGGTTCTAATTCTGACTCTGCCACTTGTCTGTTGGATGACCTTGGGCAATTCTTATAACTTTATCTGGGCCTCAGTTACCTCATCTGAAAATGGGGGTAGATTACTTATTCTCCCTCATTCTAATACTGTAAGTCCCATTTATTTATTTTATTTTTTTATTCCTAAATCATTTTTAATGAGTGCTTACTGTGTGCAAAGCTCTGTACCAAGTGCTTGGGAGAATACAATATAACATCAAATCACATTCCCTGCCCACAGTGAGCTCACAGTCTAGAGGGGAAGACAGACATTAATATAAATAAATAGATAAATAAATAAATTACAGATAGATATAAACTGTACATATGTGCTGTGGGGAAGGGATAATGGATGAATGAAGAAGCAAGTATGAGCAGCATAGAAGGGAATGGGAGAAGAAGAGAGGAGGGCTTAGTCAGGGAAGGCTAAATGAGGCTTTGAAGTGGGGAAAAGCAGTTATCAGTCTGATACGAGGAGGGAGGGTATTCCAGGCCAGAGGTAGGATGTGGGCAAGAGGTTGGCTGAGAGACAATAGTCCCATGTGGGAATACAACTGTTTTTGAACTCATTATGTTGTATTTTACCCAATGCTCAGTACAGTACCTGACACATAGTAAAATGCTTAACAAATACTGCTATCAATCAATCATTCAATCAATCATATTGCTATTATACAAAATAACAATATAACAGGCACTTTCTCTGTCCACAAAGAGATTACAGCCTAGAGGATTTAATAACGAAAGGCATACCTATGAAAATGTTTTAAACCATGTTACATACGCTTTCATCTAGACTGTTTCATGGAGTTTTAGTAAGGACATAGTAGAGCTGGAAGAAATGAAGTATGGAGAAGGAGTAGTTACTTTAGAGGAAGAATAGGACAGTCATCCAGAAAAGATGCAGCCAGAGGCCTAGGATATCAAGGAGGGTGTGAAGTGGACATACACAAAATTTTTTGAATAATCGAAACCTGCATCATTCAGAGGAGGGGACAACCAATGAATTCTGAATAGTGAAAAAACAAAGGGTGCACAAGGAGTCACTTTTCTGTATGACAGGATTAGGCAAATGGAAAATGCTTGCCTCTATGGGTTTCCCATTGGGTACATATTAATTGAGATACATAAGAGGGGATGAGCTCAATTAGGACCATAAAGAACATGGATGGTCCACTGAGGTTAATCATCTCTCTGATAGTGGTGACAGGATGTTCAGAGACAGAGATTGGTGGTTGTCATTTTTCATATCCATGCTAATGATTCTGAGGAAATTTCTAACATCCTGATATTTCCTTTCTATATTCCAAAACCATTTCTTTAAAAACTCTTTGAGAATTCACCTTCTACTTTCTTCTCCTGCAGAGCACGAATGGAAAGAAGAGACTCCTCAGGAGTGCTGGAGTCCACTGATGGACTGGATTGTGTCCAATCACTCAATCCATCAATCAGTGGTATGTATTCATTGAGTGCTTACTATTTGCAGATGACTGTACTAAACACTTGGGAGAATATAATACAGCATCCAACAGAGTCGGTACACATATTCCTTGCCCACAAGGATTTCATGGTTTACAGTGATGTGATTGAGCCTCCTGGGTTCTATCTCAAAGCAGACTTAGTCAACGAGAATGTCGGTTTAACATTAGAGTCTGAAGGAAGGAAGGACATTTTGTTACCTAGGTTTTCTTTTCTCTCTGCCCAGTTCCCTCTTGAAGTGGGCCCCTGGGGTCCTGGTGGAGCAAAAAAAAAGAGAGACTGGATCTTGGCTGTAAATAATAATAATAATAATAATGGTATTTGTTAAAAGTGCTTACTATGTTTTAGGCACTCTTCCGAGCACTGGAGTAGATACAAGGTAATCAGGTTGTCCCACGTGCGGTTTGCCATCTCAATCCCCACTTTACAGACACGGTAACCGAGGCACGAGAAGTTAAGTGGCTTGCCCAAGGTCACACAGCAGACAAGTGGTGGAAGGGGGATTAGAACCCATGACCTCTGACAGCCAATCCTGTGCTTTTGCCACTAAGCCACACTGCTTCTCACCAAAGGAGGAATTTGAGAGTTCACTGGATTCTTGAGTACAAATTAGCTGTTCAATTGAAAATCACAGTTGTGACTAAATTATCATTTGGAAGAGTGGAATTCTGTGAAACTTCAACAATTGTTTTTTAAAAGCAACAGACATAACGTCAGGTTCTGAACTAAGCACTGAAGTAGACACAAGCTAATCAGGTTGGGCAGTCCATGTCCAACATGGGGCTCATAGTATCATTCTCCATTTTGCAGATGAGGAACCTGAGGCATACAGAAGTTAAGGGACTTTCCCAGGGCCATAGAGCAGACAAGTGGCAGAGTTGCGATTAGAATCTGGATCCTCTGACTCCCAGGCCCATGTTCTCTCTACTGGGCCACACTGCGTCTCAAATTGTAAGTGTTCTCAAACGTATAAGTGTTCTCAGAAGAGTAAGGCTGTAATTGTCTGTGCTTGCAGGAACTAGAACTGACTGCACTCTCTGAAAAGGTCTCCTTATGGGTGGTTGTCTTATTGAGCATGGAAATAAGAATTCAAAGGAATAGTCAATTACCTGGGGCTTCAACTGTGGAGTGGATACATCCCCTCCTCTTACATTGGAAGTTGGTCATGAACTCTCAATTACTCACAGCCTGTACATTGAAAATATACAGAGTATAGGAACCAGAATTATCTTCCCCTAGACCTAACTCTACTGCCATTCCCTGCATGCACTGCACATCCGGCCCGGAGTCACTATGTGAACACAGAGAGAGGGACTGAGACCCATTTAAGTCATTCCTAGGTCCAAAGCTAAGGAACGATGAGGATGGGATCATTATAATGTGGGATTTGCTTAAATTTTAGAAACAAATAAATACATAAATAAAGGTGAGTTTATTATCAAATCCATTAAGGATTGAGATGTGCCCTTCAAGGACCTGGAATACCCCTGAAGGTTAGATGTAGCTGGGAACTCAAAGAGGTTTCAAGAGGGACCCAGCATAATCTAGTAGTAGAGCACGGCCCTAGGAGCCAGAATGGCATGGTTTCTAATTCAGTTTCTGCCACTTGTTTGCTATGTAAACTTGGGCAAGTCTTTCTAGACTGTGAGCCCACTGTTGGGTAGGGAACGTCTCTATGTGTTGCCAACTTGTACTTCCCAAGCGCTTAGTACAGTGCTCTGCACACAGTAAGTGCTCAATAAATGTGATTGATTGACTGACTGATTGATTTTAACTTCTTTGTGCCTCAGTTACCTCACCTGTAAAATGGGGATTAAGACTGTGAACCCTATGTGGGACAGGGACTGTGTCCAACCTGAGTAGCTTGTATCTACCCATCACTTACTATAGTGCCATTCCTTGCATGCACTGGAATTGGTAAGGAGATTTTTTAAAAGATATAAATCTGCTACCATTTAATTTAAATTTATAATTTATCATACATATATATTTCATAATGAAATTTAATGAATAATGATAACACTATTAACTACATTTCAAGTAGATTTTATCATTTTCGAAATATATTTATATTGATTTGGTCAATTTTTTCAGATTTTGGGAAAGCCCACATCATCCCCCTGGCCTGGAATGCCCTCCCTCCGCACATCCGCCAAGCTAGCTCTCTTCCTCCCTTCAAGAACCTACTGAGAGCTCACCTCCTCCAGGAGGCCTTCCCACCCTGAGCCCCCTCCTTCCTCTCCCCCTCTCCACCCCCCCGCCTTACCTCCTTCCCTTCCCCACACCACCTGTATATATGTATATATGTTTGTACATATTTATTACTCTTTTTTATTTTACTTGTACGTATCTATTCTATTTATTTTATTTTGTTAATATGTTTTGTTTTGTTCTCTGTCTCCCCCTTCTAGACTGTGAGCCCACTGTTGGGTAGGGACCATCTCTCTATGTTGCCAACTTGTACTTCCCAAGCGCTTAGTACAGTGCTCTGCACACAGTAAGCACTCAATAAATACCATCGAATGAATGAATGAATGCACTGCACATCCTGCTTGGAATCACTATGTGAACACAGAGAGAGGGGCAGAAACCAATTTAAGTCATTCATAGATCCAAAGCTAAGGAACGATGAGGATGAGATCATTATAATGTAGGATTTACTTAAGTTTTAGAAATAAATAAATACATAAATAAAGGTGAGTTTATTATCAAATCCATTAAGGATTGAGATGTGCCCTTCAAGGACCTGGAATACCCCTGAAGGCTATATGTAGCTGGGAACTCAGAGGGGTTTCAAGAGGGAACCAGTGTAATCTAGTAGTAGAGCACGGACCTACAAGTCAGAAAGACCTGGGTTCTAATTCAGGTTCCACCACTTGTTAGCTATGTAACCTGTGCAAGCCTTTTAGCTTCTTTGTGCCTCAGTTACCTCACCTGTAAAATGGGGATTAAGACTGTGAACCCTATGTGGGACAGGGACTGTGTCCAACCTGAGTAGCTTGTATCTACCCATCACTTACTATAGTGCCTGGTACAGAGTAAATGCTTAACAAGTACCATTAAAAAGGAAATGGGGGTCTCAGGATGCCCAATGGGGCACAATTCCACACTGGATAGAGGAGGTGGTCACGCAGAGTATAAAGGCACATTAGGGTAAAAACAACGGCAGTTATATTGTAGGGCTTGTTGAAGTGGATCAGCGACCTTTAGAAGGAAAAGGAGGACATGTCCCATTATACCGATATCCAACAGATGATCACTAATCCATCGTTCGTGAGAGTTGTAATCTAATTACTTTGCAGTTACAGGCAAAGCTGGAGGCGATTCAGAGGCTCAATTGACAACTTTGAGAGGGCAGAGGAAAAAGTTAGGGATTCCTGGGGAACTCAAGCTCAGCAAGGGGGAAGGCCTTCCAAGACCCAACCCTCAGTGAATTTAGAGAAACAGGGGGTGGAGGTGATATCTAGATCTCAGTTGCTCTGAGCCTAACACCACTCCCCTCCTGGGAGTGCCAAGATGATTGTCCTCAACGAGCAGGGGAGGATAAAGGCTGAGCCCCACCCAGCATGAACAAGCCAGAAAGTATCTTGTGAATTTGCAGACATAGACATATGGTTTGGGGACAATCCCTGAGCCCCTGGCTCCGGTTTCCAGATGCATGGGCCTGCAACAGAATCCCCTGGACCGGGACCTGGCATCATCACCAGAGAAACAATCACATTCCCCTTTTTGAACTGAGGAGCGGTGTGAGCTCCGCGGCAAGCTCAGCTCCTAGCCCCGGTATCGGGAAGTGCAATCCGGGAAAACTTGATAAAGAAGCCTCTGGGAGCTTGGGGACCAGAACAATTGGTCCAGGAATAATCAAACTCAGGGAGGGACAAGGTTTGCCCAAGATGAGTGGGGCCCCTTCTCTGTCTCTATGGGACTTGATTTGTAAGAACACAGCAAGAGGAGGAGGAATAATTCTTTAGATGGGGAGGAAAAGCTGTAGGATAAAATCCTGGGGACTGCTAGGAGTACTGGAGCATAAGGAGTTCAGGATGCAGACATTGGCTACTTCCGGGAGAGAGACCACCACAGGAACTAAAGCCTGCATTGAAATTGCCATTTTATCAAGTGTGTTAAATTGCAGGCCCCAAGAGCAGATGTTCATGACAGATCAGCCAACTTAAGCCAAAAGTGACCTGTGGAACTCCGCTCCATCATGTGGAAACTTCCCTTCATCCTTGACCTGTGTATGACTCAGTCATTCCTCCTCCTCGGCATCACTGAAACCAGGATCTCCCCAAATGATACACTCTTTCCTGCTGCTCTCTCCCACTGGGAGACTTACTGAGAATGGAGGAGGTATTGATTTCCTTCTTGTACTCCAATTCTACTTTCGCACCATTCCACTTCCTGCATCCCTTTCTTTCCCTTCCTTTGAAACCCATGTCATCTGCCTCTACCACCCACCCCGGATTCTAGTACCTGCTATCTACCACACCCGGTCCCACCTACAACTTCTTTAAGCACTTTACTCCCTTTTTCATATTACATCTCTCATTCTCCATGCCCACATTGATCCTTGGGGCCTTCAGTATCCACATATAAGTTCCTGATGACTTTTCTGCTGACTGCCTTCTAACACTCTGCAACTCTACTGAACGCTAGCTTCAGCCCACCTTGCCCACTCACCAGTTTGGGCACACACTTGATTTCATCATCTCTAACCACTGCACAAATCTTACCTTCACTAAATCTGAAATTCCTCTCTCTGACAACAACCTTCTCACTTGCCTCCTTTCCCACACACCTTCAACCCATGAATCTGTTCTATTCCCTCCACAGAGACCTCCAGTCCCTGGACCCCATCCAATTTTCTCAACTCAGCATGCCTCGCTCACCTCTGCACACAATCTATCTCCCCTTGATGACCAAATAGGCACTATCAATTCTGGCCTCTCTACTGAACTCAACTCATTTATTCACTCATTCATTCAATTGTATTTATTGAGTGCTTACTGTGTGCAGAGCACTGTACTATGCTCTTGGGAAGTACAAGTTGGCAACATATAGAGATGGTCCCTACCCAACAGCGGGCTCACAGTCTAGAAGGGGGAGACAGACAACAAAACAAAACGTATTAACAGAATAAAATAAATAGAATAAATATGTACAAGTAAAATAAATAAATAAATAAATAGAGTAATACATATGTACAAACATATATACATATACACAGGTGCTGTGGGGAGGGGAAGGAGGTAAGGCGGGGGGATGGGGAGGGGGATGAGGGGGACAGGAAGGAGGGGGCTCAGTCTGGGAAGGCCTCCTGGAGGAGGTGAGCTCTCAGTAGGGCTTTGAAGGGAGGAAGAGAACTAGCTCACTTACCCTGCTATCCCTTTGTCAATCTTGTGTGGGGAACAGCAGGGCCAAGTAAACAAGGAACCGAGAGGAGAGCTGTGGCCAAAAGGCTGGTCTCTGTTATCACAGCCTTGTACAGACAAGAGGTACTTGTTATCGGCCCTACGACCTTGCATGGACGGGTGTTACTTGTTACTGGCCTTGAAGGTTACAGAATTGCTGTGTTAGCTATAAACACAGGAACATGGAAAAATACAGAATGTGACTGAAGGATATAAAAGTCTTGCTGCTTAACCCAATAAACGATTTCGTGCTTACCCTAGCCGGAGTTCGTGCCTTCATACACCACAATCTTGTACCATTAATCTACATCTCTGGATCACGTGCAAAGTTAGCCCCCTTCATTCTTGTGTTCAAGCCACAGAGCACTACTGGTGGAAATTTAAATATCAGGCCGAATTCATCCACATCCATTCTTATAACTTAGCAATGCCTATGGGAGAGGGATATGATGATTATTATTAATAATAATAAATAATAATACTACATAATCGTATTTTTAAAGCATTTACTGTGTGCCAAACCTCGTACTAAGCACTGCAGTAGATACAAGATAATCAGGTCCCACCTGGGGTCCACACTCTATAAGTAGGAGGGAGAACATGTATTGAACTCCCATTCTGCAAATTAGGGAACTGAGGCACAGAGCAGTGACAGGTCATAGAGTAAGTAAATGGCAGAGCAGGGATTAGAACTCAATAATAATAGTAATAATAATAATGTTGTTTGTTAAGCGCTTACTATGTGCAAAGCACTGTTCTAAGCGCTGGGGGGATAACAAGGTGATCAGGTTGTCCCACGTGGGGCTCACAGTCTTCATCCCCATTTTAGAGAAGAGGAAACTGAGGCCCAGAGAAGTTAAGTGACTTGCCCAAAGTCACACAGATGACAATTAACAGAGCTGAGATTTGAACCCATGACCTCTGACTCCAAAGTCCGTGTTCTTTCCATTGAGCCATGCTATATGCCAGTCACTGTTCTAAGCACCAGGGAAATAATCATAATCATGGCAGTATTTGTTAATAGTATTAATGTTGGTATTTGTTAAGCACTTACTCTGTGCCAAGCACCATTCTAAGCACTGGCATAGATACAAGGTAATCAGGTTGTCTCACATGGGGCTCACAGTCTTTATCCCCATTTTACAGATGAGGGAACTGAGGCCCAGAGAAGTTAAGTGACTTGCCCAAGGTCACACAGCTGACAAGTTTTGGAGCCAGGATTAGAACCCACAACCTCTGGCTCCCCAGCCTGGGATCTTTCCATTGAGCCACGGGGCTTCGCTGCTGCTTCTCTGTTAAGCGCTTAGTATGTGCAAAGCACTGTTCAAAGTGCCTGGGAAATAATAATAATCATAATAATGATGATGATGGTATTT
Source organism: Tachyglossus aculeatus (assembly GCF_015852505.1). NCBI lineage: Eukaryota > Metazoa > Chordata > Mammalia > Monotremata > Tachyglossidae > Tachyglossus > Tachyglossus aculeatus. Next base: position 1,373,823 of record NW_024044852.1, on the reverse strand, counting down.
AAGCACTTACTATGTGCCAAGCACTGTTCTAAGCACCTGAATTATAATAATAGTAATGATGATATTTGTTAAGTGCTTACTATGTGCCAAGCACTGTTCTAAGTGCCAGAATAATAATAATAATGATGAAGATATTTGTTAAGTGCTTACTATGTGCCAAGCACTGTTCTAAGCACCGAGCTAATAATAATAATAATGATGACGGCATTTCTTAAGAGTTTACTATATGCCAAGCACTGTTCTAAGCACCAAGATAATAATGATAATGATGATGAGGATGATGATGATAATAATAATAATAATAATAATAATAATAATAATAATAATGGTATTTGTTGAGCGCTTATTATGTGCAAAGCATTGTTCTAAGCGCTGGGAGGGATACAAGGTGATCAGGTTGTCCCTCGTGGGGCTCACAGTCTTAATCCCCATTTTAGAGATGAGGGAACTGAGGCACAGAGAAGTGAAGTGACTTGCCCAAAGTCACACAGTTAAGAATTGGCAGAATGGGGATTAGAACCCATGACCTCTGTCTCATAAGCCTGGGCTCTTTCCACTGATCCACGCTGCTTTTTCTAAGCGCTGGGCTAGATACAAGGTTATCAGGTTGTACCACTTAGGGCTCACAGTCTTCTTCCCCATTTGACAGATGAGGTCAATGAGGCATAAAGACGTGAAGTAGCCTTCCAACTCCCAGGCCCATCTACAGTGATGGGAAAGTCAAGGGGAGGACAGGGTATGGGTGGGAAGATAACTTAGTACAATATTCTGCACACAGTAAGGGCTCAATAAATACGACTGAATGAATGAAAATAAGGAGTTCTGTTTTGGACATGTTAAGTTTGAGTTGATGGGAAGACATCCAAGTAAGAGACGTCTAGAAGGCAAGAAGAAATGCGAAGCTGCAGAGAGGGAGAGAGGTCAGGGGAGGAGGTGTAGATTTTGGTATCATCTGAATAGAGGTGGTAGTTGAAGCCACGGGAGTGAATGAGTTCTCCAAGGGAGTGGGTGTAGATGAGCAATAGAAGGGGACCCAGAACTGAACCTTGAGGTACCCCCACAGTTAGAGAGTGGAAGGCAGAGGCGGAACCTGCAAAAGAAACTGAGAATGAGTGACCAGAGATAGAGGAGGTGAACCAGGGGAAGACAGTGTCACTGAAGCCGAGCTTGGTTAATATTACCAGGAGAAGGGGTTGGTAGACCATGTCGAGAGCAGGTAAGAGGTTGAGGAGGATTACCATGGAGTAGAGGTTATTGATTTGGCAAGAAGAAGAGCATTGGTGACCTTTCAGAGGACGGTTTCTGTGGAGTGAAGGGGACAGAAGCCAGATTGGAAGGGATCAAGAAACATTTGGAGGAGAGGAACTTGAGAAAGCGGGTGTAAACAGCTTGCTCTAGGAGTTTGGAGAGGATTGGTAGGAGGGATGTGAGGCAGTAACTGGAGGGAGCCATGGAGTCAAGGGAGGGGTTTTTTTAGGATAGAAGAGATATGGGCATGTTTGAAATCAGTGGGAAAAACGCCATTGGAGAGCAAACAGCTGAAGATAGCAGTTATGGAGGGAAGAAGGGATGGGGCAAGTGTTTTGTTAAAATGAGAAGAAATGGGGTGAGAAACACAGGTGGAGGGTGTGGATATTTAGAGAAGGCAGGAGAACTCCCCTAGAGATATTGCTGGAAAAGTTGGGAGAGTTAAAGAAGGGGCAGGAGTTGGGAGGGACTGGAGGGGGTCAGGGGAGATTTTAGTGAGCTAACACCTGGTAGTGTCACTTTTCTTAACGAAGTATATGGCCAAGTCACTGGGGGCAAGAGGTGGGGAGGTTGGGGGGCAGGGGTTTGAGGAGGGAGTTAAATGTCTGGATCAACTGGTGAGGGTGATAGGCATGGGTGTTAATAAAGATGGAGAAATCATTTTGCCTGGCAGTGGAGAGTGCTTAAGGATAAACTTAAAGTGGACAAGGTCAGCCTGATACCTGGATTTCTGCCAGCAGTGCTCTATGGCTCATGCACAAGAGCAAATGAGGTGGCCTGTGGAGGTGATCCAGGGCTGTAGGTCCATGGTCAGTAAACGGAGAGGGAAGTGAGTGAGTTAAATTCAGTAGAGGGGGTGGTGTTGAGTGTCAGTGTGGTCATCAGGGGAAGGTATTTTGGATCTGGAGGCTAAATGGGGCAGGATGAGTTGATAAAATGAGATGGGATCAAAGGATCGGAGGTCTCTGTGAGGGAACAACCCAGATTTGTGTGGAGGAGGTGTGCAGGAAAGAAGGCAGGTCAGGAGGTTGTGATTATTTAGAGGGATTTCAAAGTTGGTGAGGGTAGAAATGTGCAGTGGTTAGAGATGATGATATCGAGTGTGTGTCCAAATCGGTGAGTGGGTGAAGTGGGTGGAGCAGGAGGTCAGTGGAGTTGAGGAATGATAGAATGTGGGCAGCAGAGGGGTCATCAGGAATATCTATGTGGTTATCTTTTAGACTGTGAGCCCACGCTTTTAGACTGTGAGCCCACTGTTGAGTAGGGACTGTCTCTATATATTGCCAACTTGTACTTCCCAAGCGCTTAGTACAGTGCTCTGCTCACAGTAAGCGCTCAATAAATACGATTGATTGATTGATTGATTGATTGAGGTCCCCAAGAATCAATGTGGGCATGGAGAAAGAGAGAAGGAATGTGAGAAAGGGATTAAACTCCTTGTCAAATCCAATGGCTGTTACTCCATCCTTGACCTCCTGGCTACCTTTGACATAGCCGACCACCTCCTTTTCCTGGAAACATTACCCAACTTCAGCTTCACTGACACATTCCTCTCCTGTCTCTCCTCCTATTCCTCTTCCCACTCATTCTGCATATTCTGCATCTTTTTTATATGCTCCTCCTCTGCCTCCCACCCCAAGATTCAGTTCTGGATCCCCTTCTATTCTCTATCTAAACCTACTCCCTTAGAGGAATCATTCACTCACAAGGATTCAACTACCACCTCTATGCAGAGGATTCCCAGATTTGAATCTCCAACCCTGATCTCTCTCCCTCTCTGAAGTATCACATTTCCTCCTGCCTTCAAGACATCTCTACTTAGATGTCTTGCCATCATCTCAAACTTAACATGCCAAAAACAGAACTCTTTATCTTGCCAGCCAAACCCTGCCCTTCCTCTGACTTTCCTATCACTGTAGTTTGCACAACCACCCATCCTGTCTCACAAGCCCATAACCTTGGTGCTTTCCATAGGCTCTATCATTCGGCCCACATATTCAATTCATCAGTAAATCCTATTGGTTTGACCTTCACAACATCACTAAAATCCACCCTTTCCTCATTCCTCCTCCAGTCAACACAGCACTTTTGTACATATCTGTAATTGTATTGATTTAAAGTCTGTCTTCTCCTCTAGACTGCAAGCTCACTGTGGGCAGGGAAGGTGTCTGTTATATTGGCATATTGTACTCAGCCAAGCACTTTGTATGGTGCTCTGAAGACAGTGAGCACTCAGTAAATACGACTGACTGCGGGCATGAGAGGTCTCTGAGGCAGGTGTGTAAATAGTGCAGAACTGTTGCTTGAGGGACTCCCAGAGTTAGAGGTGGGCATAGGAAGTGACTTTTAGACTGTGAGCCCACTGTTGGGTAGGGACTGTCTCTATATGTTGCCAATTTGTACTTCCCAAGCGCTTAGTACAGTGCTCTGCACATAGTAGGTGCTCAATAAATACGATTGATGATGATGATGATGATGATAGAGAATGGGAAGAAGAATCCAGAGCCAGGAGAAAACAATGTTAGTGAAGCTAAAGTTAGTAATTCCAAGAAAAGGGAGCGTTGAAGGCAGAGGTTGTGGAGGATTAGTATGGAGTTGAGGCTATTGTATTTGGCAAGAAGGAAATCTTTGGTGACCTTAGAAAGGGACGTTTCCAAAGGGGTGGAGCAGAATCCAGATCGGAGGAATTGAACGAGAAAATTTGAGGAGAGGAGAAGGTAGTGGGCGCATCAACTCACTTGAGGAATTCAGGAAGGATGATTTAATAACTGGAAGGTGATGTGAGGGCTAAGGAGGGCTTTTTAGGCTGGAGGATTTTTGAGCTTGTTTGAAAGCGTTGGCTTATTAAAGATGCCATCATAATGCATAGGACATGAGGGCTCTGAGTGTGCCTCTGTAATTGGCTGGCAGGGAAGTGTTATCATAATACCCAGGTAGAGGAGAGTGGGGAAGGGAACTTCTATCTCTCTCTGGCGTCTCTCTGGTCTTCAGCCTGAGGCTGCAGTGTGGGAGGAAAATTGTCCCAATAACTGAGGCTTCACACTCCCTCCAGCTCCTGCTTCCAGTCCAAACCCCAGCTCATCTTCCTCCAGTCCTCAGGACTCCCAACTAGGTTCAGTTTCAGCCCCATTCCAGCTCTGCCACACATGCTTTATTGCACCCATAAAATAATAATAATAATAATAATAATAATGGTATTTGTTAAGCACTTACTACGTGCCAAGCACTGTTCCATTCACTTGGAATTATAATGATGGTATCTGTTAAGTGCTTACTATGCACCAAGCACTGTTCTAAGTGTTGGGGTAGAAACAAGGTAATCAGGTTGTCCCACTTGGAGATCACCGTCTTAATCCCCATTTTACAGATGAGGTACAGAGAAGTTAAGTGACTTGCCCAAAGTCACACAGCTAATACTGCCCCCATTGCCAAATAGTCTGACCAGTGTCTGAGGTCCAGTTCTCTGTCCTGGCACCTAGCTGGGAAATGATCTGTTATTAGTCAGTAGTTGCCTCTCTTCCTCGACCCTGAATCTGGCCTGCTGCTTATCTCATGAGAAATCTGGGCTCCTTCACTGCCCAGGATGATGTAAGCTCTCAATGCTAACTGGTATCCATGTCCCTTTCCCTTCTACCTTCTGTTCGTAATTTATAGTATCCCCCTAGATTGTGACGTCTTTGGACTGCAAATCAGTGTGGGCAGTAGGTGCACTATGCATTTCGGTTGTTCTCCCTGATACCTGGCCAAAACAGTGAAGTGAGGCCTGTCAGTTATGGTCTGACCTAAAATGAAATCTGATTACTTTGGATAAAAATCAAACCCGGACCTCCATCTTGTCCAGACATGAATTCTACCACCAAGCCTCTGCTCCTGCATGCTGTAAATCTTTATGTTCACCACCAATTACACTATGTCCAACAAAAGTTCTAGGATTGACACAAAGGGATGAGTTACATTTTAATTTTCTCCACTTGGCAGCCAATTGAAACAAATGAATGATTTTTCTCATGCTCTTGGGAACTTGCCCACAGTTGGAGTGATGGCAAAGGGTGAAGATAGTACCTTTGCATGGCCCCACTCAACCTCACCCTCTTTGCCGATAATCCCTACAAAAGCCAGATTGACCTGAAAAGTTCTTGCCAAGAATGAAAACCTGATTCCTCTTAGTCAACGGTGGGGCGAAGTGTCGAGCTGTGCAAATGATAATAATGATAATAATAATGATAATAATAATAATGGCATTTTATAAAGCACTTCCTACGTGCAAAGCACTGTTCTAAGCGCTGGGGAGTTACGAGGTGATCAGGTTGTCCCACGGGGGGTTCACAGTCTAAATCCCCATTTTACAGATGAGGTAACTGAGGCACAGAGAAGTTAGGTTACTTGCCCAAAGTCACACAGCTGACAGTTGGCAGAGCCGGTATTTGAACCCATGACCTCTGACTCCAAAGCCCGTGTTCTTTCCACTGAGCCACTCTGCTTCTCATGGAAACTCCTGCCTCCAGGGGAATGGCCAGAAGGTTTGTATGGTGTCTGTGGTGGCAGTCATGGCAGTGGAGAAAGAAGAGGGTCCTGAGGAAGGAGCGCTGTAAAGAGCCAGGCAATTCCCTCTCACAGAAGCTTAATAAGAGACCTGCACATGGTAGGTACTCAATACCTAGCATTAATTGATTGAAGCACAAGGTGAAGGCAGCATTCACTCATGCTGAGCTAGCTGAGAGGAATTAGAGATCTCCGTACACCAGAGGGAATCAACGTACACCAGACAGCAAGACTGGAAGTCCCTGGGTGGCCAATGGCAAGGAGACGCAGCTGTCTGGCAGTCCAGAGAGTGACTGACAGCCTGACAGAAGTCTCCCTCAGCTGGGGCCCTTTTAAGAGTCTCAAAGGTGGAGTCTTTTCCTTGGGCCTACAAACTCATGAACGGAAAGAGGCAGTGAAGAAGAAATTATGGACTGCGGACAATAAGTGCATATCGAACAGCCTTCCAAACAATTTCTTACAGGAGAGAAGCCTTAACCAGCCGACACCGACCTCCCACTTCCAGGTACACAGCAGAGACTGAGTGACAGACTTGACAGGAGTAGGGCTTCTTACTGGTACCGAGGTCCACTCAAAACTGGACTGGGCCACTGAAAAACATCCTCCCTTCGGCTGGAGAACAGATTGGCCAGGAGCTCTCGGCTCGAGCTCAAAAGATCTGAACCCCAAGTCTGCTTTTTTCAAAGCAGAGAGATAGGGAGCAGGGCTGTGGATGAGGAAAGAGAGGGCCATCCCTGTGAAAGAAGAAAAGACTTAGAGAAGTGTCCTCTGGGTCAGACACTTATTCATTCATTTATTCATTCAATCCTATTTATTCAGTGCTTACTGTGTGCAGAGCACTGTACTAAGCGCTTGGGAATTGCAATTTGGCAACATACAAAGGTGGTCCCTACCCAACAATGGGCTCACAGTCTAGCAGGGGGAGACAGAGAACAAAACAAAACATATTAACAAAATAAAATAAATAGAAGAAATATGTACAAATCAAATAAATAAATAAAGAGTAATAAATACGTACAAACATATATACATATATACAGGTGGTGTGAGGAGAGGAAGGAGGTAAGGCAGAGGGGTTGGGGAGGGGGGGGGAGAGGAAGGAGGGGGCTCAGTTGCCTGCAGTAATGGGAGGAAAGGCAAAGAACCTGGTTGTTTAGTCAAGAGAACTAACCATTTTAATGCAATGTTTTGCGATGAACAGAGTGAGTACATTTTCCATTTCTAATTTTTCATATCTGTAGTTTGGTTAGGACACTTAGGACCTCTGGGGCACTGAATCCTGGTGTTCCTGCCCTAGGGACAACTTGCTGCTTTCTTGAAAGGCAAACACTGACAAGTGACAGAGGCGGGATGCTCTAGTCACTGGGCCACACTCCTTCTCGTGTCTAACCTAGCAGAACTCGATCTTTCCAGATTTGTGTCCCTCAGAACAGATCCTTTTACCAACTCAATCCTCTATCGGTGACATCAAACACAATAGTGCATTGAACACGAGCCGTACTACTTACTTCGAACCCCTGTCCCTTATAAAGATACTGAGACACAGACCGAAGCAGGATACTCTCCCAAGCGCTTAATGCAGTGCTTGATTGAATAATTAATTACTTGATGTCTTCCTGGCTAGATTCTAAAATTTGGGTGAGTATGGATCATGTTAACTAGTTCTGCTATATTCTCTCAAGTACCTAGAATAATGTTCTGTATGCATAGAAGTTTCTGAAACAAGAATAGGTGGCCTAGTGGATGAATTACGGACCTGGGAGTCAGAGGAACTGGGTTCTAATCCCTGCTTCACCACTTGCCCGCAGTGTGACTTAATTTCTCTGTAACTCAGTTTTCTCAACCCCAAAATGGGGATTCAGTGCCTATTCGCCCTGCTACCTAGGCTGTGAGACCTATGTGGTACAGGAACTGTAAACAGCCTGAATAGCTTGCATCTACCCCAATCATTAGAACTGTGTGCCTCAGTTCCCTCATCTGTAAAATGGGGAATGACTGTGAGCCCCACGTGGGGCAACCTGATTACCTTGTATGCCCCCCAGCGCTACAAACAGTGCTTGTCACGTAGTAAGCCCTTAACAAATACCATCATCATCATCATCATTACCAAATACCATAAAAATGAAAAAACCCAATATGATGGATTAATTGATTTATTACACTCTGCCCAGCTCAGGTCTTCGTAATGAGGGCATTTCCTGCTTACCAAATGTATTGTATGTCTCCCTTCTCTAGTCCTCAGAGTTCCAAACCCTCCTATGACTGTGATACAAATATCTCTGGCCAGCATTGGTGTTCAGTAGGAGAATGTTCATCTGCCACATGCAGGTGCCTGTGTGGGGCTTCCACCCAATTTTCCAGTAGTTCCAAGTCCTGTTAGAATACAAACTTTGCTAATTTTTGGTGATTCCAATTACACCATCCAGAGGAGCCCCATTGCTAGTGTCTAGTCTGGCAGTGACCCTGCGGGTAGTGGAGATCACACAGCAATAAATGATGAAACAGAGATTAGAACCTAGGTCCTACCCGTTTCCAGGCCCATGCTCTTTCTAGTAGTCTACATAGCATATCCCCTCTTGATCTGCATAGCAAACACTGGGAACATGAGGTGCTGGTAGTGTTTTTTGAAGTACCTGTAATGGGAAGGACAGGAGACAGCACAGATAACTATCTTAGGGCAGCAGTGGCACAGGAGCAGAGAGGGGAAAGCCCCCAATGACTGTGGAGGGAAGTGAAAAGTGAGGAAAAATATTCTCTGCATCTCTGGCAGGAAATGGCAGAGACAAAGAGCTGACTTAGAACCTGACGGAAGAGGGTGCGGTCCCAATCTTGGCATTCCAAAAGAGAGATACAGGGACAGAGGGAAAAACTAGAGAGAATTTACAAAAATAAGCACTATTCTTTTGTCTGGGGCCACAATCCATGAATGGAGCTTTAAGTGGTAAATGATCCATGTAAAAGTATCAGCAAAGTTCAGATGAGGATTATGGGATTGTTCCTTTTTTGAGTAATGTCCCAAATCAGAGGAAAGAGTTCGAGTGGGGAGAAAACGCTGAGGGAGAGTGAGAAGAAGGGATAGGGAATTAGAGACACAGAGAGACAGAGACAGAGAAAGTCTCATTGTTTTGGCTGATCCAGAACAGGTCAGAAAAGTCTTCCAATATATTACTGTCAGGGTGAAGTTTTACCTACAAAATCCAGTAATTCATTATTACACTGCATTTTTGTTTATCATGCTTTATGTTTTACTGGAGGAGAAACATATGAGATAAAGACTTTATCCCATGATTTTTATTAGCTATCTCCTATTTCCACCAATAAATTTCCCCTATCAATTCTTCTTAGCCATAGTGGAAAACAACAACCCCATTTGCACCTAGTCAGCCCACAGATGCTATTTGTCTGTTTACGCCTTTTCCAAGGCATCTTCCCTCCCACGACCCCCCTTAACAGTTCCGTCGTACTCCAGAACTGTCATCCATAGGACTCCATCCTCCACCGTGGGGAGCATGGGAAGGCGCTGAGACAGGGAGTATGTGCACACAAACCGTACCCAACGGCTCAAAGCCAAACAGACTCAACAACAGGAGATAAAGGGACCAGGGCAAGGAAAACAAGCTTGCACCTGCAAGGCTCGGAGGCAACCTCAAGGCCATATCCGCAGCCAGCGATGGTTGGCAACGGGTGGCTGGGGGCGAGCCAGAGCAAACGCTTCGTGATGGACATAGCTGTTGCTAGGCTAGTGGCTGGAGGGTGGCGAGTGAGTGTACTACATGGCCTGAGAAAACCCTGTCCCCGGGCAACGGGGGGTATAAGAGACGAACAAGACAAGGGGGGGGGGGCACACAGGTGCTCTCTCTCCCTCCCTCTCTCTCTCTCTCTCTCTCGTTCTCTCTCTATTAATCATGTAATCGCTGATAGCAATAAACGGCAACCAAACTTTGGACCTCTGGCTGACTCTTCCTGGTGTGAACGCGCGGGCCGTGTCCGGAGACGTCCGAAGACCCGGAGAGGGTAAGAACCCGAGAGTTGCCCCCGAAACCCCGGGGAGCAACGCTCCACCACCTCTGAGACATATCTGCCAAGGGCCCCTGGACTCTCCATGCCATTAGACGTTTTCATTTGATTTGACTGACCCATGGACGATTCATCCTTCTGCTTTGGGCATCATCTGCCTATTTAATGGTTGCTTCTGCTTGTGAATTGTGAACTGCTCTCTGTGATGTCATCATCTGCTCATTTCATTATTACCATCGAATGTTGATTGTTAACACCTATTAATAGCTTTTCACCATCTGTCTATTTTATTGCCATCGCATGTTAATTGTTAACTGATCTCTGTGACGTCATCATCTGCTTATTTCACTGCCATCGCCTGTTGCTTGTTAACAACCTGCTCTACTGTCATTTACCTTGCTGACTTCACCATAACCTGTCAATTCCCCTGCTCCCAGCTGCGCTTCCCATTCCTCACCTTTCCCTTCCCCTCTCCAACCCAGCTCTTTCGCCCCCACCCCTCCATCTCACCCCTTCCCAAGAATGCCTCTGTACAAGCGCAAACCCTCTACCCCTCCATTCCAACCCCCCTTCCACCCTACCGCCACCACATCCCAGTTCTTCTTTCTCTTCGCCATCCCCTCTTGCCCCTCACCCCACCCAGGCCCCCTGACAACTCATTCCAATCCAAATCCTCCACACCACTCACACCCTTTCCCCTCCTTACCCTCCTTCCACACTGCTTCCTAGTGTGGTCTTTGGAACCCTCACTCCATTATAGGTAAGCTCCCTTTCATCACTAACTGGTTCCTTTCCAGCTCTCCTCCTGGCCCTAAACGAAACATGGCTCACTCCGGATGAAATGGTCTCTTCTGGTGCTCTTTTCTTTTTTTTGATGGCATTTATTAAGCGTTTACTATGTGCAAAGCACAGTTCCTAAGCTCTTCTTCTCCCACTCCCCCACACTCACCTGAAAAGGAGGAGGTGTCGGCTTCCTTTTTGCACCCCAACGTGGCTTTTGCACTACCCTCCTCCCCCTTCCCTTTCCTTTTCCTCCTTTGAAGCCCATATTATTCGCCTTTACCACCCCCTCCAGATTCTTGTAGCCGTCATCTACTGCCCCCTTGGCCCCACCTCCAACTTTTTTTAATGACTTTGACCCCTTTATCACCTTGCTTCAATATTTTTTCATGCCTTCTCTGATCCTCGGAGAATTCAACATCCACATGGCTGTCCCTGGTGACTACTCTGTCAAATGCCTTCTATCTCTCCTTGACACTTCCAACCTCCTGTTCCACTCCACCTCGCCCACTCACCAACTTGGTCACAGCCTCGACCTCATCATCTCCTACTGCTGCACTATCTCCACCCTCAGCAACTCCGAAATCCCTCTCTCTGATCATAAACTTATCATTTGCCTCTTCACTCACACTCCTCTCCCCTGTAAATCTATATTACTACCTTACAGAGACCTCCACTCTCTCGACCCCAACTATCTTTCTGAATGCCTCACACCCCACTTCGCCTCCCTTTCTTCTCTACCCAATCTTGATGACCAGATTACTGCACTCAACTCTACCCTCTCTACTCAGTTCAGCTCGCTCGTTCCCCTTTCGCTTCGCTGCTTTCAAACCACTAACCCACAGCCTAGGATCACTGCTACTGTCAATCAATCAATCAATCAATCAATCGTATTTATTGAGCGCTTACTATGTGCAGAGCACTGTACTAAGCGCTTGGGAAGTACAAATTGGCATAACATAGAGACAGTCCCTACCCAACAGTGGGCTCACAGTCCAAAAGGGGGAGACAGAGAACAGAACCAAACATACCAACAAAATAAAATAAGTAAGATAGAAATGTACAAGTAAAATAAATAAATAAATGAATAGAGTAATAAATATGTACAACCATATAACCATATATACATATATACAGGTGCTGTGGGGAAGGGAAGGAGGTAAGACGGGAGGATGGAGAGGGGGACGAGGGGGAGAGGAAAGAAGGGGCTCAGTCTGGGAAGCCCTCCTGGAGGAGGTGAGCTCTCAGCAGGGCCTTGAAGGGAGGAAGAGAGCTAGCTTGGCGGATGGGCAGAGGAAGGGCATTCCAGGCCCGGGGGATGACGTGGGCCGGGGGTCGATGGCGGGACAGGCGAGAGCGAGGTACAGTGAGGAGATTAGTGGTGGAGGAGCGGAGGGTGCGGGCTGGGCAGTAGAAGGAGAGAAAGGAGGTGAGGTAGGAGGGGGCGAGGTGATGGAGAGCCTTGAAGCCCAGGGTGAGGAGTTTCTGTCTGATGCGCAGATTGATCGGTAGCCATTGGAGGTTTTTGAGGAGGGGAGTAATATGTCCAGAGCGTTTCTGGAAAAAGATAATCCGGGCAGCAGCATGAAGTATGGATTGAAGTGGAGAGAGACACGAGGATGGGAGATCAGAGAGAAGACTGGTGCAGTAGTCCAGACGGGATAGGATGAGAGTTTGAATTATCAGGGTAGCGGTTTGGATGGAGAGGAAAGGGCGGATCTTGGCAATGTTGCGGAGCTGAGACCGGCAGGTTTTGGTGACGGCTTGGATGTGAGGGGTGAATGAGAGAGCGGAGTCGAGGATGACACCAAGGTTGCGGGCTTGTGAGACGGGAAGGATGGTAGTGCCGTCAACAGAGATGGGAAAGTCAGGGAGAGGACAAGGTTTGGGAGGGAAGACAAGGAGCTCAGTCTTCGACATGTTGAGCTTTAGGTGGCGGGCGGACATCCAGATGGAGATGTCCTGAAGGCAGGAGGAGATGCGAGCCTGGAGGGAGGGGGAGAGAGCAGGGGCAGAGATGTAGATCTGGGTGTCATCAGCGTAGAGATGATAGTTGAAGCCGTGGGAGCGAATGAGGTCACCAAGGGAGTGAGTGTAGATTGAGAACAGAAGGGAACCAAGCACTGAACCTTGGGGAACCCCCACAGTAAGAGGATGGGAGGGGGAGGAGGAGCCTGCAAAAGAGACTGAGAAAGAACGACCGGAGAGATAAGAGGAGAACCAGGAGAGGACGGAGTCTGTGAAGCCAAGGTCAGATAACGTGTGGAGGAGAAGGGGGTGGTCCACAGTGTCAAAGGCAGCTGAGAGGTCGAGGAGGATTAGGACAGAGTAGGAGCCGTTGGATTTGGCAAGCAGGAGGTCATTGGTGACCTTTGAGAGGGCAGTTTCCGTGGAATGAAGGGGACGGAAGCCAGACTGGAGGGGGTCGAGGAGAGAGTTGTTGTTGAGGAATTCTAGACAGCGCATATAGACAACACGTTCAAGGAGTTTGGAAAGGAATGGTAGGAGGGATATTGGACGGTAACTAGAAGGTGAGATGGGTCGAGAGAGGGTTTTTTTAGGATGGGAGAGACATGGGCATGTTTGAAGGCAGAGGGGAAGGAACCAGTGGAGAGTGAGCGGTTGAAGATGGAAGTTAAGGAGGGGAGAAGGGATGGAGCGAGAGATTTCATAAGATGAGAGGGAATGGGGTCAGAAGCACAGGTGGCCGGAGTAGCACTTGAGAGGAGGGAGGAGAGTTCCTCTGAGGATACCGCTGGGAAGGATGGGAGAGTAGCAGAGAGTGTTGAGAGCCGGGGGGTTGGAGAAAGGGGGGAAGAGACTTTGGGGAGGTCGGACCTGATGGATTTAATTTTGTTAATGAAATAGGAGGCCAGATCGTTGGGGGTGAGGGAAGGAGGAGGGGGAGGAACCGGGGGCCTGAGAAGGGAGTTGAATGTACGGAAGAGCTGGCGGGGGTGATGGGCATGGGTGTCAATAAGGGAGGAGAAATAGTTTTGTCTGGCAGAAGAGAGGGCTGAGTTAAGGCAGGAAAGGATAAACTTGAAGTTTATCCACCTCCTTCCCTCTTATGCTCGTGCTGCTGAAGGCTGCTGGGGAAAGCCTAAACACCAGGCCAACCTTGTTCACTTTAAGTGTATCCTTTCCTGCCTTAGCTTTGCACTCTCCTCTGCCAGGCAAAACTATTTCTCCTCTCTTATTAACATCCATGCCCATCATCCCTGTCAGCTTTTCCATATATTTAACTCCCTTCTCAGGCCCTCTGTTCCTCCCCCTCCTCTATCCCTCACCCCCAATGATCTGGCCTCCTACTTCATTAGTAAAATTAACTCAATCAGGTCTGAGCTCCCAGAAGTCACCCCTTCCCCTTCTCCATCCCCGCTGCTCTCAACCCTCTCCGCTACTCTCCCATCCTTCCCAGCAGTGTCTTCAGATGAGATCTCCTCCCTCCTCTCAAGTCTTACTCCAGAAACCTGTGATTCTGACCCTATTCCCTCTATTCTTATGAAAGCCCTCACCCCTTCCCTCCTCCCCTCCTTAACTTCCATTTTCAACCGCTCACTTTCCACTGGTTCCTTCCCCTCTGCCTACAAACATGCCCATGTCTCCCCCATCTTAAAAAAAACCCCTCTCTTGACCCCACCTCCCCTTCTAGCTATCGCCCTATCTCCCTCCTACCATTCCTTTCCAAACTCCTAGGACGAGTCATCTACACTCGCTACCTTTAATTCCTCAACACCAACTCTCTCCTTGACCTCCTCCAATCTGGCTTCCATACCCTACACTCCACCGAAACTACCCCCTCAAAGGTCACCAATGACCTCCTTGTTGCCAGATCCAATGGCTCCTACTCTATCTTAAACCTCCTCGACCTCTCAGCTGCCTTCAACACTGTGGATCACCCCCTTCTCCACAACACGCTATCCAACCTTGGCTTCACAGACTCAGTCCTCTGCTAGTTCTCCTCTTATCTCTCCTGCCATTCATTCTCAGTCTCCTTTGTGGGCTCCTCCTGCCGCACCCATTCCCTTACTGTAGGGGTTCCTCAGTTCTAGGTCCCCTTCTGTTCTCTATCTACACTCACTCCCTTGGTGAACACATTGGCTCCCACGGCTTCAACTATCATTTCTACGCTGACGACATCCAAATCTGCATCTCTGCCCCTGCTCTCTCTCCCTCCCTACAGGCTCGTATCTCTTCCTGCCATCAGGACATCTGCATCTGAATGTCTGCCCGACATCTAAAACTCAATATGTCCAAGACTGAACTCCTTATCGTTGCTCCCCGTGGTTTCGGGGGCAGCTGTCGGGTTCTTACCCTCTCCGGGTCTTCGGACGTCTCCAGACGTGGCCCGCGCATTCACACCAGGAAGAGTCAGCCAGAGGTTCAAAGCTTGGTTGCCGTTTATTTGCTATCAGCGGTTACGTGGTTGAAAGAGAGAGAGAGCAAGAGAGAGAGAGAGAGAGAGAGGGAGAGAGGCGCCCCCCCCCCCCTTGTCTTGTTTGTCTCTTATACCCTCCGTTGCCCGGGGGCAGGGTTTTCTCGGGGGATGGTGTATCGAGGCTTTGCCATGTAGCACACACCGCCCTCCAGCCACTAGCCTAACAACAGCTCTGTCCAGTCATGAAGCGTTTGCTCTGGCTCGCCCCCAGCCACCCGTTGCCAACCATCGCTGGCTGCAGATATGGCCTTGAGGTTGCCTCCGAGCCTCGCAGGTGCAAGCTTGTTTTTCTTGCCCTGGTCTCTTTATCTCCTGTTGTTGAGTCTGTTTGGCCTTGAGCCGTTGGGTACGGTTTGTGTGCACATACTGCCTGTCTCATCGCCTTTCCCCGCTCCCTACTTGTCCCCCTCCCATTATGGCAGGGACTGCTAAGGGCGTCCGCGCAATGGGAGCATCTCGACCTTAATTTCGCGGACCACCCGGGCAACAATGGAGCAAAAGAGACGAAGGAGGCACGGGAGGCACATGAGCAAAAGCGAAACCCCCCTTTGATCCTTCTGAGGCCCATGGCCACCGGGAGGATCACATACGACCCTCCTCGGGATAACAAACGTCTTCCGCAAAGCCGGCGCCTAAAGTGAAGGATAAGGAAAAGACAAAAACATCCAGGCAAAAAGAAAAGATAGAAAAATCGAACAGAAAAATTCAAGCACAACTGAGCACACACAACAATCCCCCTCCTCAGCGAAACACAGCGTCCAGACAGCGCTGCATGTCCGTGACTTCAGCTTTGGACAGGTGTGTGGTCGGGGTTTGTAGAAGCATCAGGGTAGATGAAGCACATCAGAGGCAGGCCTTCAGGAGCTGAAAAACACAGCACAGCAAAAACCAAACCAGCGGCAAACACACAAAGAAGCAACCAGACAAAATCTCACAGGACCGAGGCCCATCCGGTAGAAGTTCGACGCAGCCGTAAAGCTGGGACAGTGGGTGGCTTGGAATCCTGAGAGTCAGCAGAAACCGATGGGGGAGTACAATCAGGAGGCGAAGCATCAAAAACGGCTGGCTTCACCTGGGAGTGATGGATCCATGAGGGGCGCTCGGTAACACGAACTGCAGAAAAGGAAGACAAGAGAACCTGGTAGGGTCCCTCCCAGGATGGCTTAAGTGAAGCGTTGCCGACCATGCGCTTAACCCAAACCCAATCTCCAGTGATGAATGGATGCAGATGATCCGTGAGAGGGATGCGTTGATGAAGGATTCCAGCAGCCTGCAGCTCAGCTAGAATTCCCTGGAGAGACAAAACATAGGCTCTCAGGGCATCATCGCCCTGGTATGGTGCATGTAATGAACATCCAATTCCAAGTGGTCGATTCATTCATTCATTCATTCAATCGTATTTATTGAGTGCTTACTGTGTGCAGAGCACTGTACTAAGCACTTGGGAAGTCCAAGTTGGCAACATATAGAGACAGGTCGATAAATTTCAGATAGAACAGACTCAGTAAAATGTAATCCTTGATCAGAATCAATAACAGCAGGTGGCCCAAACCTGGGAATGACTTCCCGCTAGAGACATTTCACCACCGTAAGAGCAGTTGCTCGGGAGGAAGGGAAAGCCTCCATCCACCTAGTCGGTTGATCAACAATGACTAGTAAATATCGGAAACGACCAGCCCTCGGAAGTGTCACAAAATCAACCCTCAAACCCTCAAAAGGGGAATAGACCCAAGGGCGTCCCCCCCAAGGGAACCCGATAACCAGGGTGAGCACTGAAGCTCTGGCAAGTAGCACAACTGGCTGTGACACGTTTGGCAACAGGATGGATACCTGGGGCAAACCAAACTCGAAGAACTGTGGCTGCCAAGGCATCTGCACCAAAGTGAGTCTCCTGGTGAAGACCCAGACAAACTGGTCGCAGTGCAGCAGCGGGCAAAATAGGGCGTCCATCAGGGACCCAAAAGAGTCCGTCCCATTCCAGTGCCTCATATTGCCGAGGCCACTCAGCTCTTTCCTTATCAGTAATCAGGGAGGGCAACAGAGTGCCAGGCATAGAAGTGGGGGCCAGGTCCATAACAGGAGCCACACATACAAGGGGGGCATGCCGAGCTGCCCAACGAGAGGCCTTGTCGGCTAGGCGAGTGCCCAAACTCGGAGAATCACTTCCTCGGGTGTGGGCATGCACATGCACGACAGCCACCTCGGCTGGGAGCAAGAGGGCCTGTAATAGGCGTTCTATACGATCCCCATTAGCAACCTGACGACCCGCTGAAGTGAGGAACCCACGACTTTGCCACAGGGTACCTGTAGCATGACAGACCCCAAAGGCATACTTAGAGTCTGTATAGATGGTCACACGCTTCCCTTTACCGAGTAATAATGCCTGTGTAAGGGCTTCAAGCTCAGCTGCCTGAGCACTGCAAGAAGCTTGGAGTGAGCCGGTCCACAGCACAGAGGTTAGGGTAACAACAGCAGCGCCGGTGAAGCGCACCCCTTGGTCCATAAAGGAGGAGCCATCTGTAATCAAAGTTAGATCAGAAGAGGACAAAGGCTCATCACGAAGGTCAGATCGAGGAGCGACAGTTTCCCGAACTAGTTCGTCACAATCGTGAATTTGGTCAGTCATGGGAGAGGACTCAAGCAGGGTAGCTGGATTCAAGGAGCCACAGCGCTCCACATGTACCTGCAGATTTTCCAATAAAGCAACTTCATATTTAGTCAGGCGTGCCACAGATAAGGTTTGGGTGGCTGCTCCACGAAGGAGGCGCACAACTTCATGCGGAGTCCGAACAAAAACGGGATGTCCCAAGAGGATATCCTGAGACTTTTCAAGCAGTATTACCACCGCAGCTATGCGGCAGATACAAGGTATTTGACCTAGAATGACAGGATCAAGGACACCTGAATAATAGGCTACTGGTCGATAGTGAGGACCAAGAGTTTGGCACAAAACACCTGAGGCTACTCCGCGGCGTTCATGAATGTACAAATAGAATGGCTTACTGTAGTCAGGGAGTCCCAGGGCAGGGGCTGAACTCAGACATGATCTTAGTGTCTGAAAGGCTTCTACATCCTCGGGAGTCCAGTCCAGGGGCTCTGGGGAAGTCATTTTTAGGAGCTCAAAAAGGGGTCTGGTTAACAACCCAAATTCTGGAATCCAAGCTCGACAAAACCCAGCCGCACCAAGAAAACCTCTCAAGGCCCTCTTAGTGGTGGGGCGAGGCATGCATTGAATAAGGCTTGCTCGCTTGGGGGCGATTGCTCTTTCTCCCGCCCACAACATGAACCCAAGATATTTTACCTGGGGCTGACACCACTGCAGTTTCTCTCGACTAACTTTAAGACCAAGCTGATGCAAACATGCTAGGACCTGGAGGGAACCTGACTGACACAGATCCTTCGTGACACCAGCAATAAGGATATCATCCACATACTGGAACATACTGATCCCTTTGGGTACTTTGAGGGGAGATAGGCTCTGAACAACTCTTTCGAAAAGATAGTTGGGGAGTGAACAAAACCCTGGGGAAGCCTCGTCCAGGTTAGTTGACGACCTTCCCAGGTAAAGGCGAAAAGGTACTGGCTCTCACAGGACACCGGGATAGTAAAGAAAGCACCAGTTAGATCAATACAAGTAAAACAGGTTGCTTCGGGACTCACGGAGCTAACTACTGCCGTAGGACTAGGAACCACAGCATGCATAGGCAAAACGTAAGAGTTAATTGCACGCAAGTCCTGGACTAACCGATAAGACAGAGGGGAGCCCAGTTTTCGCACAGGCAACACAGGAGTATTACAGGAAGACCGACATTCGACTAAAATTCCCTCGTGTCTCTTCTCTTTCTCCTTCATACACACTTACTCTAACCTTCATACACATACAATTTCCTTCAGAGGCAATCTCTCCACCCATCATTCCCCCCATTATGGGACACCTGCTTCGCAGGGTATAGATGCCTCAGCCGACAATTTCCTTCAACTGCAATTGCTTCACCTTCTCTTTTCTTTCTCCTTTTCCCTCCTTCTTCCTTTATACACATACAATTCTTTTAACCATCGTCTCTTCTCTCTCACTAAGACGAGTGAAAAAGTCATCAGAGGTTTCCCTTTCCCTCTGGATCATCCCGTGGAAGGAGTCCCAATTAGTAGGTTTCCGGCCCAATTCTTGGATGGCAGCTAGGAGAGTCTGCTGCCCTTGAAAGGCTGCACGGAGGATACCGTGTATAAGGAAGTCCACGTCCTTTAGCTCCCCCGGGTGGGAGTCTTCATAGGCCGTCATCTGTTCCCCAATAACTTCCCACCGCTCCTCCGTGATCCCGGAACCAAATATCTACGGGGAGGTCATAGTTATCTTCCCTATAAATTCCCTTATTGTTTTCAGCTCAATCTTTACCCCCTTACTTCTCAATATCTTGTAACAGTGCCGGGTGTACAATTCCTTATCTTCTGGCTTATATATGGGCAACGATCGTGCCGTCCCCATCTTCCCACCTGACCTTTAGCTACCTGGCCTACGGGGCACTCTCCCTGGTCTTCCCAAACGGGGGTATCCGAGTCCCTGTTCGGGCACCACTCGTTGCTCCCCGTGGTTTCGGGGGCAACTCTCGGGTTCTTACCCTCTCCGGGTCTTCGGACATCTCCGGATGCGGCCCGCGCGTTCACACCAGGAAGAGTCAGCCAGAGGTTCAAAGCTTGGTTGCCGTTTATTTGCTATCAGCGGTTACATGGTTGAAAGAGAGAGAGAGAGAGAGAGAGAGAGAGAGAGAGAGGGAGAGAGGCGCCCCCCCCCCCCTTGTCTTGTTCGTCTCTTATACCCTCCGTTGCCTGGGGCAGGGTTTTCTCGGGGGATGGCGTATCGAGGCTTTGCCATGTAGCACACACCGCCCTCCAGCCACTAGCCTAACAACAGCTCTGTCCAGTCACGAAGCGTTTGCTTTGGCTCGCCCCCAGCCACCCGTTGCCAACCATCGCTGGCTGCGGATATGGCCTTTGAGGTTGCCTCCGAGCCTTGCAGGTGCAAGCTTGTTTTTCTTGCCTTGGTCTTTTTATCTCCTGTTGTTGAGTCTGTTTGGCCTTGAGCCGTTGGGTACGGTTTGTGTGCACATACTGCCTGTCTCATCGCCTTCCCCCGCTCCCTACACTTATCTTCCCTCCCAAACCCTGCCCTCTCCCTGACTTTCCCGGCACTGCAGACATCACTACCATCCTTCCGGTCTCACAAGCCCACAACCTTGGTGTCATCCTCGACTCCGCTCTCTCGTTCACCCCATATATCCAATCAGTCACCAAACCCTGCCGGTCTCACCGCCACAACATCGCTAAGATGCGCCCTTTTCTCTCTTACCCAACATTTCTCTGGGCTTCTACCTCTTCAACATCCACTTCCTTAACCATATTGACATAGGGAGTTCTATGGCTTTGCTCTCGGGATGAACTACTGCAGTGGTCCCAACTACAGCTGTGAGCAGTAGCGGCAGGACAAGCTGGTGGCTATTATAGGAACGCAATCGCTCCCACAGCTTCAACTATCATCTCTACGCTGATGACACCCAAATCTACATCTCTGCCCCTGCTCTCTCTCCCTCCCTTCAGGCTTGGGTCTCCTCCTGCTTCAAGACATCTCCATCTGGATATCTGCCCACCATCTAAAACTCAATATGTCCAAGACTGAACTCCTTATCTTCCCTCCCAAATCCTGCTCTCTCCCTGACTTTCCCATCACTGTTGATGGCACTACCATCCATTCCATCTCACAAGCCCGCAATCTTGGTGTAATCCTTGATTCCACTCTCTCGTTCACCCTTCACATCCAATCTGTCACCAAAACCTGACGCTCTCACTTCCACAACATTGCCAAGATCCACCCTTTCCTCTCCATACAAACCGCTACCCTGCTGGTTCAATCTCTCATCCTATCCCGACTGGGTTACTGCATCAGCCTCCTCTCTGATCTCCCATCCTCCTGGCTCTCCCCACTTCAATCTATACTTCATGGTGGTGCCCGGATCATCTTTGTGCAGAAACGCTCTGGGCATGTTACTCCCCTCCTCAAAAATCTCCAGTGGCTGCCAATCAACCTACGCATCAGGCAAAAACTCCTCACTCTCGGCTTCAAGGCTCTCAATCACCTCGACCCCTCCTACCTCACCTCCCTTCTTTCCTTCTAGAGCCCAGATGGCACCCTCTGCTCCTCTGCCGCTAGCCTCCTCAGTGGGCCTCGTTCTCTCCTTTCCCGCCACAGACCCCCGGCCCACGTCCTCCCCATGGTCTGGAATGCCCTCCTTCCGCACATCCGCCAAGCTGGTTTTCTTCCTCCCTTCAAAGCTCTACTGAGAGCTCACCTTCTCCAGGAGGCCTTCCCAGACTGAGCCCCCTCCTCCCCCTCCCCCTCCTCCCCCTCTTTATCCCCCCGCCTTACCTCCTTCCCCTCCCCAAAGCACCTGTATATATGCTTGTACATATTTATTACTCTATTTTACTTGTACATATTTACTATTATATTTATTTTATTATGTTAATATGTCTTGTTTTGTTGTCTGTCTCCCCCTTCTAGACTGTGAGCCCGCTGTTGGGTAGGGACCGTCTGTATATGTTACCATCTTGTACTTCCCAAGCACTTACTACAGTGCTCTGCACACAGTAAGTGCTCAATAAATACGATTGATTGAATGAATGAATGAATAGGAGTGATGTCATTAGCAGTATCCATGACCAGCTCCTGGGTGCTGGGTCTTTACAAGTTCCCAAGCATAAGGGTTCCAGGTTCAATCCTATTCCCATGGCAATAGAACAGCATTAGGGTACCAGATCCCAGTTAAGTTTGCTGGGAGGATTCTTGTGCATATATCAGTTCAATCTCCCTTTATACAGGACCAGTTGATTCTGTGATTTGATTAAGTTGGAAAATATTTCTTCCATTTGTGTCTATCCTGTATAGGCACGTGCATGACAGTCAGTCTGACAATAGAAATATGCTCTTGTCTCATAACTCTACAGACTACCTCACTACTTTTGCATCAGTGACTATTAATTACTGTGGACATTAATCCATAATGCTTATGTACATATCTTCAAACTCTGTTGTGACACGTACCTGTAATTAATTTTAGTGCCTGATTCCCCCACTAGATTATAAGGTCTTTGAGGGCAGTGATAATGTCTACTAACTTTATCATACTCGTCCAAGCCCTCAGTACGAGGGTCTGCACATAGTAGGTGCACATAAACACTAGTAATAATATTTATTATGTTCTTACTCTATGCAGGACACTGTACTAAGTACTTGGAATCATCATATGGATGTTGTCCCTTGAGGAACTCAAAACCTGCGGCTAATAATTGTGGTATTTGTTAAGTGA
Organism: Tachyglossus aculeatus; assembly: GCF_015852505.1. Lineage (NCBI taxonomy): Eukaryota > Metazoa > Chordata > Mammalia > Monotremata > Tachyglossidae > Tachyglossus > Tachyglossus aculeatus. The sequence goes on along the minus strand of NW_024044852.1, from coordinate 1,351,437 downwards.
TTACTTTGTGCTAAGGACTGTATCAAGCTCTGAGCTAGATACAAGATCATCAGATCCATCATGGAGCTCACAGTCTACGTATAAGGGAGAACAAGTATTGAACCTCCATTTTGTAAATGAGAGAACTGAAGCATAGAGAAGTGAAATGTCTTGCTGAAGATCACATACCAGGCAAGTGGTAGAACTAGCATAAGAAACCAGGTCATCTGACTTTCAGGCCTGTTCTCTTTCCACTGGATCACACAGATTCTAAGTGATTGATGTGCTCTAGGTGAATATTCATATTGATTTCACTGGGAAGGTTACAGATATATGTCTCCCAACATTTCTGTGGGATTGCTGATCAGCATCAGAAATTCCCCACTCCACGTGCTTCAGAGATGGGACTCTCACATCCTGCAGCTGGGAAGTTGAGGGCAGGAGAAAGGTCAGCAGGACCAGTAGCGGGAATAAAACCTGGGGTTCAAAATCAGAGATCAGCAGGGATTCTGAGTCTGTCGGGGGTGTTGTGCAATCCAAGAAGATGACAGAAATGGATGGGATATGGGACGATGGTGCAGTGTCTTGATGGCATAGTGGGGAGAGCAAAATGCAGTGGGTCCCCAGAAGAAGTGACTGATGCAATAAATTTAAACCGTGGGTAGTTGAATGTGGAGAAGCTCATGGAAACTACGAACTGTGTCTATGGGGTGACAGACGGCTTGGGATCTCAAGTGTGGTACAAAATGATAGTAAAAAAGTTCACAATGGGGATCCGGCCCCTTGTGCGCCAACTTGGAACTTCTCCCTCTTCAAATCAGACATACCACAGTTCTTCACACATTCAAATCCCTGCTTATATCCCTCCTCCTCCAACAAGACTTCCCCAATTGCTTTGCCAGTACTCTGTGCCATACCATCCTTTCAGCCAACTCTAGTACTTATGAATGTATCTATTACCAACGTCAACACTGATGTGTATAAGCCCTTAATCATTTTTTGAACAACTTGGGTTGTAAATGTTTCCAGTTTGTTTCCCCCACTAGAGTGTGAGGGAAGGACATGTGTCACTTAATCATTCTATACTTCCCAAGTGCCAATTACAATGAATTGCTCCATATAGGTGCTCAATAAATATTGCTACTACTACTATTATTATCACTTCTGACTGTGATGGAAAACTGGAGGGTGGAGGGAATTCAGGGATTGGCTGTGAAGATTATCCATAAAGGCCCTTCGTAACTCCAGCTACTAGTATGCCTGTTTCTTCCCAACGCAATTTCCCCATACTACCCACTTAGTTGTACCAGTCCCTCCAGAATCCTCCATCTCCCCATTCCTCCCCAAAATCTTAAGTCACACAGTGGAATGAAGAGGGGAAATTGGGCACAGCTAGGTGAAGTGGATTTTCTCTCAGTCCACCCCAAGACTTATCTCCCAACCTAACCCTCCCCCACCCCCACCCTGCAAAAGCTGAGACGTTTCCTCTCTCCAAGCTGAATACTTCCAGGTGTTTAAATGTCATGGCCCTGCTCAGCACTTCTATAACTATCCCACTCCATGTCCTCCCTCCCCTCTAACCTAGCCCTCCCAGAACCTAATCCTGGCTCCCTCAGCAGCTGCTGTGTTTCTGGTGGGTTAGAATTAGCATGAACTGACTTTTAAGGTCTTTAGTTTTTAAAGTGAGCCTGATTGTTGGGTATACATCATCTCCTGCCTCCGGTGAATGCTAAAATCCTGGACATGCACAGTGACATCATGACCCAAGCATGAGGTTACAGGAAGTCTATATATCAAGCACCCACATGCTTAACACTGACCAAGAGGAGCCTAAGAAGCTCTAGGCAGCCATCTGTCTCAGGTAGCTCTAGGAAGCCATCTGTCTCTGGGCCAGGGAGCAGCCTCTGAGGAGTGGGTCATCCTGATGAAGAGGATAAATGTGCTCAGTTCTGTTTCTGCCTTGGAGAGATTCCAAAACTCCCACTGAAGGGACTTCTTAGGAGCAGAAATTGCAAAGAAAATGATGCTATCTGATTCAGCTTATTTTCTGCTTTCCCAAACCATACGGGACATTTCTAATCAGGAAATTGTTTTCAGGGAGCCAAGGTAAATGCAATGCAACTTCTCCAGTCTTTGATCACAATGGGAGAGGCAGTCTTTGGGAAAATGGAACTTCCTTGTATGCTTTGTATATGTGTGTCACTGTTTTCCCTGGTACACCCCAACTCTTAACCCACTCTGTCTCCATGTAGATCTGCTATGGCCCAGTGCACCCCATTCTCAAGGTTAAAGCTCAGTTCCCATTTCTCTATCAAATCTCTATAGTGTCTCCAGATCTGCACTTGGGAATGATCCGTCCCATGAAACATTTTCACTGGGTCTGGTTCTGCCTCCTGGTCACCAATGACATTACAGGGAAGACGTTCACCAAGACCATGACAGAGGAAATGTCCAGGATTGGAAGCTATGTGGCTTACACTGAGAGAATCCGGGAAAACTTTACTGAAAGTAAATTTGAGTTCACTCAAATTACTCAAACTAATTTGAGTCTTATTACACAAACATTATTAAATCATCAGCCAATGTGGTTATTGTCTGAGGGGATAAATTTTCTTTATTTTTTTGTACTTAATATGAATATTGTTCCTGTTGTTGGTATAGTTTGGGTCAGAATCTCTGATTGGGATTTTACCACAAATTTCTTAGACATACATAACAACGTTTTCCAAGGTGCCATGTTATTTTCAGGCCACAGGAATGACATTCTGGGTTTCAGGGATTTTGAGCTGACCCTGAACCCTGGGAAATAGCCACAGGATGTGTTTATACAGTCGTTCTGGGGTTGGACCTTTGACTATCCACCTGTAGAAGAACAGGACAGATTGCCAGTGCCAGGGCTTTGTAATAAAAATGGTTCTTTGGAGAGTAGGCCCATGGCCTTCTGGAACAGGAATCTGTCTTTTCAGAGTTACAGTGTGTGCAGTGCAGTGCATGCCATAGCTCATGCCCTCCAACAGAAACCCTTGGCCAGGAAGGAGATGGAGATGCTGGGGGATGGATAAAGTCAATTTCCTCATCCATGGCAGGTAATGCTTCCATTCTTCCCTGAATTCCAGCTCCCTAGGTAGGCTACTGTCAGCCTGTAGCCACTGACAATATGAACCTAGGTACTCTAGGTCTTGAGTGTCTTTTACTTAGGTCCTGGCTAGTCTGGCCATTGCTGGGTTAGAGGATCATTTACTGAGGTGCCAGAGATGTTTAGAGATACTAAAATCCACCTCCTTCCGGGAAACAGTTCCTGAATACACCAGTTAACACCTACCTTGTCTTTAAATATCTCCAGCTGGTCTGTCCAGTCCCCTCAGCTCCTTTGGCTCTGGTTATCATGGGAACATCAAGGGGTGAGCAGATGGTGATGGGCTGGAATCCAGTCATTGGTGTTAATCTCTCCCTCCTGCTCAACTCGCTCCTAAAGAACACTCGAATTCACACCAAGGCTGGTGACCAGGTCGATTTGGATGGCCTCCACAGGGTAATGAGTAGAATTGAAATCTTGAATGATCAGATTTTACAGAATGGCACCGGAGCCCATGTTAAAGTGGGACAGTTTGTCCCCCTGGCCCCAGCTGGGAAATATTTCAACATCAGAAAGGAGCAGATAACGTGGGGCCAGCTATCTTCTCAGGTAATGTAGTAGTAGTAGTAGTAGTCCTAGTAGTAGTAATATGATTAGCAGTAGTAGGAATAGTAATACTAGTACTCAATAGTAGGAACAGGAGGAGGTGGCTGTGGGGAGGCAGGGAGGAGTATTTATTGAGGATCCACTTGGTGCAATGCACTGTATTAGAACATTGGAAAGTACAGAAGCATGAAGAGACAGGTTTTCTGCCCACAAGGAACTTAGAGTCTATCGTGGAGGTAAAAATCAATTCCATTGTCTGTCGGGACACAAAAGGAAACTATTCTTCCCTGGCAGCATCCCTGGACTTTGGTTCCCACTGATGGTTGCACACAAACTGAAATAACCAACTCCAGTAGAAAAAAACAGGAAGAACAAGGATCAGTTTGTTGAATGTTGTATATTGAATGTTAATAGTTTTGCAGACTCAGATTCTCTTTATCATTACATTTGCTTTTTTCACTCTATTATTAGTCTTCTTCTAAAGATGAAAGTTACCATGATAACTCAGTCTACATACGTACTCATGCCTCAGTCACCTAGAGGATAGAGGTCAGGGTGTTCTTTTGATAGCACAATATCTGATGACAAATACGAAGGTGCAAGGTGATTGAGTGTTTTAAAACCTATGGTAAGGAATTTCTGTTTGCTGCATATGTGGATAGGCAACCACTGGAGTCTCTTGATGTGGGGAAACATGGGCTGAAGGTGTTTATATAAAAATGATCCGGGCAGCAGAATGAAGTATGGACTGGAGTGGGGAGAGGCAGGAGCCAGAGCTGTCAGCTAGGAGGCTGGTAGTGTAATCAAGGTGGGATAGAATAAGTGCTTGGGTTAACATGATAGCAGTATGGATAGAGAGGAAAGAGCAGATTTTAGCGATGTTGTGAAGGTTTAACTGAATGGATTTAGTGATAGATTGAATAGGTATGCTTAATGAGAGTGATGAGCAAAGGTTAACCCCGGGTTTATGGGTTTGTGACACAGGAAAGACGGTGGTGTTGTCTAGAGTGATAGGAAAGTTAAGGGGGATGGAAGGGTTTGGGTGGAAGATAAGGAGATCTGTTTTGTGCATGTTAAGTTTGAAATGACGACAGGACATCCACGTAGTGATATCTTAAATGCAGGAGCAACTGAAAGACTGCAGATAGGGAGAGAGATGAGAGCTGTAGATGTAGATTTGGGAATCATCTGCATAGAGATGGTAGTTGAAGTCAGAAATCATGGGAATGAATCAATTCTCTAAGGGAGTGGGTGTAGATGGAGAATAGAAGGGGATACAGAACTGAACTTTGAGGGACACTCACAGTTAGAGGTGGGATGCAGAGGAGGAGCCTGCAAAAGAGACTGAGAGTGAGCAGGCAGAGTGATAGAAAGAGAACCAGGAGAGGTGAGTGTCAGCGAAGCTAAGGTTGGATAATTGTTCCAGGAGATGGGGGTGATGGACATTTTGGAAGGCAGACAAGAGGTCAAGTAGGATTAGGATACAGTAGAAGCCATTGGATTTGGGATGAAGGAGATCATTTATGAACTTTTAGAGGCTGATTTCTGAGTAGCAGAGGGAACAGAAGCCAGACTGAAAGGGATCAAGGAGGGAATTGGAGAAGAGGAATTTGAGACAGTGGGGAAATGGAGAAGAGGAATTTGAGACAGTGGGTATAGATAACTCACTTGATGAGTTTGGAGAGGAATGGTAGGTGGGAGATGGAGTGATAACTGGAAGGAACTGTGCGATCAAGGGAGGGTTTATTTAGGATAAGGGTGACGTGCATGTTCGAAAGCAGTGGGGAAGAAAGCATTGGAGTGCAAACAGTTGAAGATGGCTGTTAGGGAAAGAAGATGGGAGAGGGCAAATGCTCTGATACGGTGTGAAGAGTTAGGGTCAGATGTGCAGGTAGATGGGATGGATTTTAAGAGAAAGCAGGAAATCTCTAGAGATACTGCTGGGAAAGATAGGACTGTGACTATAGGATAGGATTTGAGAATCAACTTCTCTTAGTGGGAAGAGCATTGGTTTGAGAGTCAGAGGTCATGGGTTCTAATCCCAGAGCTGCTACATGTCAGTTTTGTGACTTTGGGCAAGTCACTTCACTTCCCTGTGCCTTAGTTACCTCATCTGTAAAATGGAGATTAAGATTGTGAGCCCCACGTGGGACAACCTGATTACCTTATATCTACATCAGCACTTAGAACAGTATTTGGCACATAGTAAGTGCTTAGCAAATACTATTATTGTTATTATATAGGAGAGTTGAAGAAGGGGCAGGAGAAGGGAGAGACTGAAAAGAAGCAAGGGAGATTTTAGGTAGATCATGCCTGATAGTTTCAATTTTTTGAATAAAGTAGGTAGCCAGGTCATTAGGGGCAAGAGATATGGAGGTGGGGGTGGGGTGGGGAGGGGCAGCGGGCTGGAGAAGAGAATTAAATGTCTGAAACAACTGGTAAGGGGTATGGGGATGGGCATCAATAAGGATGGACTAAGAACTTTGATGGGCAGAGAAGAGAGAAGAGTTAAAGCACTCAAGGATAAACTTGAAGTGAACAAAATTGGCCTGTTACCTAGATTTCTGCCAGCGGCGCTCTGCGGCTCGTGCAGAAGAGTGAAGGAGACAAACTGTGCAAGTGATCCAGGGCTGTGGGTTAGTGGTATAAGATCAGAGAAAGAATAGGGGAGCATGTGCGTGCAGTAGAGTGGGTGGTTGTGGGTGCCAATTTGGTCATCAAGGGAAGATAGTTTGAGTATTCATTCATTCATTCATTCAATCGTAGTTATTGAGCATTCACTGTGTGCACAGCACTGTACTAAGCCCTTGGAAAGCATAGTTCGGCAACAGAGACAATCCCTACCCAACAACGGGCTTACATTCTAGAAGGTGAGGAGACAGCCAACAAAACAAAACAAGTAGAAGGGCATCAATAGCATCAAAATGAATACATACTTGAGAGAACTGGATAGGTCAAAATATCGGAGGTCTCTGTCGGGGAGTAGGACAGGTTTGTCGGGAGGAGGTGTGTAGGAAAGACGGCAGTTGAGGATGTTGTGGTCAGATAGGGGGGTTTCAGAGTTGGCTATGACAGAGATTGTACAGAGGCTGGAATTGATGAGATGAAGTGTGTGTCCAGGTTTGTGTGTGTGTTTGTGTGTGTGTGTGTGTGTGTGTGTGCGTGCGCGTGTGTGCATGTGTGTATGTGTTTTCTGTCGGTTCCACCTTCACAGCATCGTTAGAAGCCACCCTTTCCTCTACATCCCAAATGCTATCATGTTAATCCAAGCACTTATCCTATACCACCTTGATTACTGTACCAGTCTCCTTGCTGACCTCCCTGCCTCCTGTCTTTTCCCACTCCAGTCCATACTTTACTCTGTTGCCCGGATCATTTTTATACCAATACCCTCAGTCCATAACTCCCCACTCCTCAAAAACTTCCAGTGTTTGCCCAACCATCTATACATCAAACAGAAATTCCTTACCATTTGCTTCAATCAACTTGCCCCCTCCTACTTCACCTCACTATCCTCCTACTACAACTCAGCCAGCACACTTCCTTCATCTAATGCTAACCTTCTCACTGTTTCTCAATCCCATCTATCTCACTGCAGACCACTCAACTGCATCCTTCCTCTGGCCTAGAATGCTCTCCCTCCTCAAATCCAACGGACAATTACTCTCCACCTGTTCAGTCTTATTGAAAGCACATCTCCTCCACGAGGACTTCCCTGATTAAGCCCTCCTTTCCTCTTCTCTCACTCTCTTCTGTATCCCCCTGACTAGCTCACTTTATTCATCTCCCCTCCCAGCCCTACAGCACATATGTACATATTTGTAATGTAATTTACATATTTTCATTAATGTCTGTCTCCCCGTCTAGACAGTAAACTCATGGTGTGCAGGGAATGAATCTGTTTACTGTTGCATTTTGCTCTCCCTGGAGCTAAATACAGTGCTCTGCATACAGTAAGTGCTCAATAAATACAAGTGAATCAATTAAGGAATGAATGAATGGTGAGTGGGTGAGCTGCGGTGGAGCACAAGATCAGTGGACTTGAGGAGTGATAGAGACATGCAAGAGGAAGGGTCATCATGAACATCTATGTGGATAGTGAAGTCCCTAAGGACCAATACACAGATGGAAAAAGAGAGAAGGAATGTGAGGAATGGATCAAAATGGTTCAGAAACTTGGAGTTGGGGTCTCATGGGGTGGAGACTACTGTGGCTAGTATATGGAGTAGGTGTTACTATCAAGTGCCATCTAATGGGAGAGATAGACATTTAAATATATTACAGAGTGAGGGAGGAAAAATGTAAGAATATGTACCTACCATGTTGGCAGAAGAGCTTGTTTCTGCACTGTAGGAGAAAGAATGATAAATAAGCTACCCAAATATATTTAAAGATAAAAGTGTAGAACCATCCAAAGATATCCCTGAAGGACAAGAGCAACCATGATCTCAGCCTACCCTGAAGTGATAGGCATGGAAGCAGGAGAATCCAGTTAATTTGATATTTTGAGGGATGAATGAGTGAGAGTCTGTGATTTGGGTTGGTTCTGTTCTCTTCCTACTGTGTGTACCCCATCTCCTCCTACCTGCTAAAGCTTCAGACCTTTCAATGTCCATCCCAGGAATTGTACAACTGGGCTGGGAGGGGGAGTTATTGAATGAGATGCAAGATTTTCATTCCGACCCAGAAGGCCCAAGGGCTGTGGAAAATGGTGAAAGAATGATCTCATATCTGTCCATGATTGGAATTGACTGCCTCGTGCCTCTTTGTAAGGAGTGTAGTATTGCCCTGAGATCACCACAGGTTTTCTTCTCTTCCCCCATTCCCCTGAGTCTTACAAGGAAAGCCAAATCCCTCTTCCCAGTCCTTGTTGAGATCCTCTGCTCCGTATGCAGTGAGAGCTGTGGGCCAGTATTCAGGAAAACAACTCGGGAAGAAAAAGCTGTCTGCTGCTATGACTGTGTCCACTGTTCTAAAGGAGAGATCACCAATCAGGCAGGTAGGTGTCTGCAGCGACGGGTTTTCCTGGTGAAAGAGCGGTGGTCAGATCAAAGTTTTCTGGGAGGGTTTTCTGAGAACAAGAAAGCGATTGGGATTAGGAGGTTACACTTTAGGATGCCTAGAATGTGGAAGACTTCCACAATGAACTAAGCACTGGGTCCTCAACAGCCATCAGTTCCCCCCACCCCCTGCCCCCGGGTTACACTTATGTCTTTCAACCCCATTGCTTTCTCCTTACCAGTATTTCTTTTAGTGTCTGTATTCCCAGCTGGACTAGAAAGTCCTTGAGGGAAGGGACCATGTCTAGTGATTCAACTGTACTTTCCCAAGTGCTTAGTAGAGTGTTTTGCACAGAGTAAGCATTAAATGAATACCGCCCTTTGACTGACTGATTATTTGCTTGATAATGGAGTGATGACTGATTAGAAGCTTTCACCCATGCCACCCAAAGCAGCCATCCTGTCCCTCCAACTTGGGATTCAGTCTCTGACAGAGGCATCAGGATGTTTGGAGGTTGTGTGTGTGTTAGCTGCCCTCCTGGACACCCATCCTCCTATTTGCCCTCTTGCCATGATGGTTGTTGGATTGCGGAACAACATTGCTGGTTCTACCCCCCTGTCCATTCTTAGCGATTTGGGAAAATTCAAATGACTCCCTTTTCAGCCTCTGATTCTCTAAATTAAGCAGAACCCATCCTTCAGATTGTCCTCTTCATGAAGCTCCTCCCGCCACCTGATCATCCTTGTTGCCCCTCCCTTTTCCCCTTTCCCCCTCTATTATGAACTTCTTACATTTAGCAACCGGAACTACCCACCTTATCCTAGGCATGGTGTGAAATCCCATTTATTCCCTTCAGATATGGATCAATGTATAAAGTGTCCTGAAGATCAGTATCTGAATTATCGAAGAGATCAGTGTAACCTGAAAATAGTGACCTTCCTGTCCTATGACGAACCTTCGGGAATGGCTCTGGTGTTCACAGCTCTTGGTTTATCACTCCTAACTGCTCTGGATTTGGGGATATTTATACACCACCGGGACACGCCCATAGTGAAAGCTAATAACCGCACTCTCAGTCACACCCTCCTCACAGCACTGTTTCTGTGCTTCATGTCCTCCTTGACCTTCATTGGTGGTCCTGGCCTGGTGACCTGTGTCTTGCGACAAATAGTCTTTTGAGTTGTCTTTTCTGTGGCTATTTTCTCCGTGTTGGCAAAGACCATCACTGAGGTCTTGGCCTTCAGGGCCACCATGCCAGGAAGCAGAATAATGATGATGGCATTTGTTAAGTGCTTACTATGTGCCAAGCACTGTTCTAAGCGCTGGGGTAGATACAAGGCAATCAGGTTGTCCCACGTGGGGTTCACACTCAATCTCCATTTTACAGATGAGGTAACTGAGGCACAGAGAAGTTAAGTGACTTGCCCAAAGTCACACGGCTGATCAGCAGAATGAGGACTTGGTTGGGCCTCCAAGCCACCCAATTCCATCGTCCTCATCTGCTCCCTCGGTCAAGTGGGTATCCTGGCTGGGAACCTCCCCTCCGTTCCCAGACGTGGGCATGGTATCTGAGCCTGGTCTCATCAGTGTCCAGTAAAATGAGGGCTCCACATTTGCCTTCTACTGCGTCCTTGGCTACATGGGGATCCTGGCTCTCTTCAGCTTTATTGTGGCATTCCTGGCCAGGAGGCTACCCGACAGCTTCAATGAGGCCAGCTTCTTCACGTTCAGCATGTTGTTATTCTGCAGCGTCTGGGTCCCCTTCCTGCCTACCTATCTGATTATCAAGGGCAAGGCCATGGTGGTAGCTGAGATCGTCTCCAACCTGGCTTCCAGTGCTAGGCTTTTGGGCTGCATCTTTGGGCCCAAGGCCTACATCATTCAGCTGAGGCCGGACAGGAACACCAAATGACAGCTACCGGAGCGACAGGGGAATCATGAAATGGAATAATAGAAGTTGAGATCACCAGGGTCATTTTCAGGGGATAATGTACCCTGAGATAAGAGTTCAAATGTTGGCCACTTCCCTCAGACACGTGATGCAATATACTTCACCAAATATACATTGCCAAGATCCGCCCTTTCCTCTCCATCCAAACTGCTACCTTGCTCATTCAAGCTCTCATCCTATCCCGTCTGGACTACTGCACCAGCCTTCTCTCTGATCTCCCATCCTCGTGTCTCTCTCCACTTCAATCCATACTTCATGCTGCTGCCCGGATTATCTTTGTCCAGAAACGCTCTGGGCATATTACTCCCCTCCTCAAAAATCTCCAGTGGCTACCAATCAATCTGCGCATCAGGCAGAAACTCCTCACCCTGGGCTTCAAGGCTCTCCATCACCTCGCCCCCTCCTACCTCACCTCCCTTCTCTCCTTCTACTGCCCAGCCCGCAACCTCCGCTCCTCCACCGCTAATCTCCTCACTGTACCTCGTTCTCGCCTGTCCCGCCGTCGACCCCCGGCCCTCGTCATCCCCCGGGCCTGGAATGCCCTCCTTCTGCCCCTCCGCCAAGTTAGCTCTCTTCCTCCCTTCAAGGCCCTGCTGAGAGCTCACCTCCTCCAGTAGGCCTTCCCAGACTGAGCCCCTTCCTTCCTCTCCCCCTCGTCCCCCTCTCCATCCCCCCATCTTACCGCCTTCCCTTCCCCACAGCACCTGTATATATGTATATGTGGTTGTACATATTTATTACTCTATTTATTTATTTATTTTACTTGTACATTTCTATCCTATTTATTTTATTTTGTTGGTATGTTTTGTTCTGTTCTCTGTCTCCCCCTTTTAGACTGTGAGCCCACTGTTGGGTAGGGACTGTCTCTATGTGTTGCCAATTTGTACTTCCCAAGCGCTTAGTACAGTGCTCTGCACATAGTAAGCGCTCAATAAATACGATTGATTGATTGATTGATTGATTCACCAACGTATGCTCTTTCAGCATATGGCGATTTCCAGCATCAGCTCCCAGATCTATAATGTGCCACCCTTCCCTTCATCTCTCAACCTCCCCTTCATGGATGGTCATGACGGTCTGAGTTAAGCTAAGCCAAGCGCCAATTTCTGTCCCCAGGAGAAGGTTGAAGACAGCAGCTCCCAAAGGCAGAGGGAGATCTGCCCTCTTTCTCCAGGAGAATCCTCGATGAGTCGGATTGGGAACAGCAACTCTGAATCAGGCACTACTCTGGGCCTCTGATCCTGTCCTTTCAGTCTCTGCCCTTTTCCCATTTCTTTCCTCAGTAACAATAAAAATGATTCTGGTGCAAATCTCCTTCCTCTACATTTTCTGAAAGCAGTGGGGAAGAAGCCATTGGAGAGCAAACCGCTCAAGATGGCAGTCAGGAAGGGAAAACGATAGGGGAACGTGTTTCAATAAGGTGCAAAGGGATGGGGTGGGAGGCGTAGGTAGAGGGATGGATTTTGAGAGAAAGCAGGACATCTCTTTACATACTGCTGGGAAGGAAGGGAGAGTTGAAGAAGGGACAGGAACTGGAGAAGAGCAGGGGAGATTTTAGGGAGATCCTGCTGATAGTTTCAATTTTCTCAATGAAGAAGGAAGCCAGGTCATTAGGGGCAAGGGATGTGGGGGGTGAGGGAACAGGAACAACTGGTGAGGAAAATGAGTATGGGTGTCAATAAAGATGGAGAAATATTTTTGCGAGGCAGAGGAGAGGGCAGAGTTAAAGCAAGTAAGGATGAACTGGATCCAGGGTAAAAATCCAGGCAAATGATCCAGGCAGCAGAGTGAAGTATGGAATGGAATGGGGATAGGCAAGAGGTAGGGAGGGCAGCAATTAGGCCGGCATAGGAATTAAGGTGGGATAGGATTACCGTGGGAATCACCACAGATACCTGTGGTAGAAGTTTGGATGGAGATGAAAGGGAGGATTTTACCGATGCTGTGAAGGTTGAGTAACGGGATTTAGTGACTAATTGAAGAAGTGCGTTGAATGAGAGAAATGAGTCGAGGACAATATCAAGGTTATGGGTTAGAGAGACAGGAAGGATGGTGGTGTTGTCTACAAGTGATGGGAAAATCAGGGGAGGACAGCTTTTGAGCGGGAAGGTGAAGAGTTCTGTTTTGGACAGGATACATGTGAGGCGTTGTGGGGACATCCAAGTAGAGATGTCCTGAAGACAAGTGGAAATGTGAGACTGCAGAGAGGGAGAGAGATTGGGACTGGAGACTTAGATTTGGGAATCAGCTGGATAGCCGTGGAAATTGAAGGCTTGGGAGCAAATGATTTCTCCAAGGAGTGAGTGTAGATGGAGAATAGAAGGGGACGCAGAACTGAACCTTACAGAATGTCCACAGTTAGAGAGTGGGAGGCAGAGGAGGAGCCCATGACAGAGGCTGAGAAGGAGTGACCAGGGAGATAGGAGGAGAACCAGCAGAGGACAGTGTCAGTAAAGACAAAGTTGGATAATATTTCCAGGCAAAGCGGGTGCTTGACAGTGTCAAAGGTGGATGTGAGGTCGAGGAGGAATTAGAATGGAATAGAAGCTGTGGGATTTAGCAAGAAGGAGATCGTTTGTGACATTTGAGAGAGTGGTTTCTTGGGTGTGAGTGGGACAGAAGCCAGATACAAGGGGTTCAAGGAGAGATTTCAAGAAGAAGAACTTGAGAGAAAAGATGTAGACAACTATCTAGGAGTTTGAAGAGGAATGGTAGGAGGCAGATAGGGTTACAATGGGAGAGCATCGAGGGGCCAAGGGAGGGTATTTTTAGGATAGGAAATGCATAAGCATGTTTGAAAGCAGTGGGGAAAAAGTCACTGGAAAGCTAACAATTGAAGACGGCGGTAAGTGCGTTGATAATTGCTAACGATGGAGTTGGATGTGTAGTTGGAGGGCGTGGAATCTGAGAGAAGACAGGAGACCTCCTCTTGAGATACTGCTGGGAGATATGGGAGTGTTGAAGAAGGGGCAGGAGGAAGGGAGAATGGGGAGGATCAGGGAAGATTTTCGGGAGATCACACCTGATGGTCTAAATTTTCTCGGTGAAGAAAGAGGCCAGGTCAATGGGGACAAGAAATGGGAGAGGCGGAAGTACATGGGTTTTAAAAAAGAAGAATGAATCAGTCAATAATTCCAACAATCCATGGTATATATTGAGCACTTGAGGTATAGAGGCCTGTACTAAACCCCTGGGAGATTACAATGCAACAGAATTGCTAGATCCGATCCCTGAGCACAGGGGATTTAGAGTGTAGAAGGGGAGACAAACCATAAAATAAAGTATACATAGTGGAGACAACAGAGGATAAGGATATGGCCTTTTTTAAGATGGCATTTATTAAGCGCTTACTATGTGCCAAGCACTGTTCTAAGCGCTGGGGAGGTTACAAGGCGATCGGGTTGTCCTACGAGGGGCTCACAGTCTTCATCCCCATTTAACAGATGAGGTAACTGAGGCCCGGAGAGGTGAAGTGACTTGCCCAAAGCCACACAGCCGCTAAGTGATGGAGCTGGGATTAGAACCCATTACCTCTGAACTCCAAAGCCCACACTCTTTCCACTGAGCCACGCTGCTTCTCCTAAAGAAGTCTTCTCCTAAAGACTTAAGAGCGGAGGAGCTTTGGGTGGGATGAATATCTAATGCCTTAAAGAGTGAAGACCCAAGTGAATAGCTGATGTAGAAAGTAGGGTAAATAGGAAAGGGAAATGGGGTTGATGTTTCCTTCCTCCCTGAGAGTTCTGTCCCCCTGGGAAGGGTCTCCACCTCCACCTCCACCATTCGGAGACGTTGATCCTCATTGTTCCCTCCCCCATCTGCTGTCCCAGGTTTGAGTGAACTCGAGCTCACTGTGGTCTCCCGCACAACCAGCAGGTGATGGCAGATGACTCTGTGGGAGTCCCACCTGGAGAAGGAAAGAGTCCAGAAGGCCATGGGACAAACATCCAATGATCCATGGGAGCACCCAGGCCTGACCTCTGATTCGGATTGGCCAGGGAATCCCTTCTGGATATCCCTGGCTGGATTTCTCTCTCCTTTGGTCCTGTAAGAAAACTGGGGTAGAGAAAAATTTTAAGCAATAAACATAGCAGTCCTGAACTAATGTCCCAGGGATCATTTCCTCTTCATCCACTCCCGGGTGTTCCTTTCAGGCTGCAGCAGGATGACATAGCACTTTGGGATGAAGATGCAGCCAAGAAGCCCGGCACTTGAGGCCAGAATGGCGAAGATCTCTGTGGCACTGTGGCCTTCCCCTTGGTGCCCTGGTATGCGGGGAGGAAGGAGGCCCAGGCGCTGCAGAACACCAGCATGCCAAACGTGATGAACTTGGCTTCATTGAAGCTGTCGGGCAGCCTCCTGGCCAGGAATGCCACAGTGAAGCTCACCAGGGCCAGAAAGCCCAGGTAGCCCAGGATACAGTAGAAGGCAATCATGGAGCCCTCGTTACACTCTATGACAATGAGTCCGGGCTTAGCGTGTGTTTTCATCTCCGGGAATGGGGGAGCTGTGCCCAACCAGATCACACAGATGGTCACCTGGACCAGGGAGCAGGACAGGACTATTGAGATGGAGGCTCTGGGCCCCACCCACTTTCTGACTCTGCTCCCCAAGCTGGTGGTCCTGAAGGCCATAATCACGGTGACAGTCTTGGCCAAAATGGAGGAGATGGATACAGTGAACACGATGCCAAAAGCAGTTTGGCGGAGGAGGCAGGAGGTTGTGGTGGGTTGGCCGATGAAGGTCAGAGCACAGAGGAAGCAAAGTTTGAGGGAGATGAGGAGGGTGTAGCTGAGATTCAGGTTATTGGCTCGGACTATCGGGGTGTCTCGGTGCTTAATGAAGACTCCTGAAACCAGGGCTGTGAGGAGAAAGAAGGAGAGGGTCATGCAGACCAGGATCATCCCCAACAGTTCTTTGGGGGACAGGAAAGTCACCACTTTGTGAAGGCAGCCATCTCTCACAATGTTTGAATACTGATCTTCAGGACACTTCACACACTGCTCCGCGTCTGAATGGAAAGAATCATTCAATCAATCAATCAGTCAGTCAATCAGCACTTACTCTGTGCAGAATGCTGTACTAAGTGCTTGGAGGAGTACATGCAACAGCTTGGGTAGACACGTTCCTTGCCCAGAAGGAGTTCATAGTATAAAAAGGTAGTACAGACTGTAATATAAATAAGTTGACAAATGATGGATATGCACGCAAGTGCTGTGGGGCTGAGTTGGGTGAATATCGAGTGCCTTAAAAGAGGGAGGAAAAGAAAAGGGAGCAGAGTCTCACCTCTCCCTACAGCACACATTTCCCTCCACCTAGGTCAGGGTCACAGCCCAGGCTGGGATTTTTGCCTCTTCATTAAACCTGACCCTTTTGGCCCAACACTCTCTCCCAAGCACCCCCGCCCAGTGCCGAAATTGTGCTTTCCATCCCTGCAGTCACCTCAGCCCATGGGCAAGGAAGCTGCTGAGTAAAAACTCCTGGACATCTCTGTCTGCAGTCAGGCATGTTCATCTCTGGCCTGTCCCTTGGGCTTTCCCATCATCTGTCTCTGGCTCCCCATGCCCTTCATTTGTCACCATCTGCCTAGTGCCCACAGACTCTGGGTCAGGTGAGGAGCTGGGTCCTGCAAATATTTACCTGTCTGGTTGGAAATCTCTCCCTCTGGGCACCTGACACAAAAATAGCAGCAGGCAGCCGCCCATAGCTGGGCGCGTTTTCTGAATCCTGGTCCACAGCTCCTGCTGCACTGCTAATGTGGAGCCTGAATTTTCAAGACAGAGGATAGTGACAGTGAGAGTGGAGCTCTACAGTTCTATACCTACCTAGGTGATCCTGGAGCCTTCAACCCAGAGGCTTCCCCACCACATCCCATACAGGTCTGAACCCCAACAAAGGATGAGCTATAAGTGTCCCCGTCGTGCACCTCCCCCCTTTTCCTTCTCCCTGCTAAGAGTCAAGGGTTTCAGGGGGTCGGGGCATCAGATCCCACTTCTGATTCATTCATTTATTCATTCATTCAATCGTATCTATTGAGTGCTTACTGTGTTCATAGCACTGTACTAAGTGCTTGGGAAATGCAGGTTGGCAACATATAGAGATGGTCCCTACCCAACAATGGGCTCACAGTCTAGAAGGGCGAGACAGACAACAAAACAAAACATGTGGACAGATGTCAAGTCGTCAGAACAAGTAGAATTAAAGCTAAATGCACATCATTAACAAAACAAATAGAATAGTAAATTTGTACAAGTAAAATAAATAAATTAATAAATCTGTACAAACATATATACATGTGTTGTGGGCAGGGGGAGAAGGTAGGGTGGGAGGGATGGGGAGGAGGAGAGGAAAAAGTAGGATCAGTTTGGGAAGGCTTCTTGGAGGAGGTGAGCTCTCAGTAGAGCTTTGAAGGGAGAAAGAGAGCTAGCTTGGTGGATGTGTGGAGGGAGGACATTGCAGGCCAGGGGGAGGACGTGGGCCGGGGGTCGACAGCAGGACAAGTGAGAACGAGGTACAGTGAGGACGTTAGCGGCAGAGGAGCAGAGGATGCGGGCTGGGCTGTGGAAGGAGAAAAGGGACGTGAAGTAGGAGGGGCGAGGTGATGGTGAGCCTTGAAGCCGAGAGTGAGGAGTTTTTTCTTGATGTGCAAGTTGACAGGAAGCCACTGGAGATTTTTGAGGAGGGGAGTAACATGCCCAGAGCGTTTCTGGACAAAGATGATCCGGGCAGCAAAGTGAAGTATAGACTGAAGTGGGGTGAGACAGGAGGATGGGAGATCACAGAGGCGGCCGATGCAGGAAACCCGTCGGGATAAGGTGAGAGATTGAACCAGCAAGGTAGCGATTTAGATGGAGAGGAAAGGGCGGATCTTGGCGATGTTGCAGAGGTGAGACAGGCAGGTTTTGGTGACGGACTGGATGTGACGGGTGAACGAGAGAGCAGAGTCGAAGATGACGCCAAAATTGCGGGCTTCTGAGACAGGAAGATTGGTAGTGCCATCTACAGTGACGGAAAAGTCATGGAGAGGACAGGGCTTAGGAGGGAAGATAAGGAGTTGAGTCTTGGACATATTGAGTTTTAGATGGCGGGCAGACATCTAGATGGAGATCTCCTGAACGCAGGAGGAGACACGAGCCTGAAGGGAGAGAGAGAGAGCAGGGGCAGAGATGTAGATTTTTGTGTCATCAGCATAGAGATGATAGTTGAAGCCGTGGGACAGAAAGAGTTCACCAAGAGAGTGAGTGTAGATAGAGAACAGAAGAGGACCAAGACCTGACCCTTGAGGAACTACTACAGTAAAGGGAAAGGAGGGGGAGGAGGAGTCCGCAAAGGAGACTGAGAATGAATGGCCGGAGAGAAAAGAGGAGAACTAGGAGAGGACGGAGTCTGTGAAGCCAAGGTTGGCTAGCGTGTTGAGGAGAAGGGGGTGTTCCACAGTGTCGAAGGCAGCTGAGAGGTCGAGGAGGATTAGGATAGAGTAGGAGCCATTGGATTTGGCAACAAGGAGGTCATTGGTGACATTTAAGGGGGCAGTTTCAGTGGAGTGTAGCGGGCAGAAGCCAGATTGGAGGAGGTCAAGGAGAGAGTTGGCATTGAGGAATTCGAGGCAGGAGTGTAGATGACTCGTTCTAGGAGTTTGGAAAAGAACGGTAGGAGGGAGATAAGGCGATAACTAGAAGAGGATGCTAGGTCAAAAGAGGGTTTTTTTAGGATTGGGGAGACGTGGGCATGTTTGAAGGCAGAGGGGAAGGAATCATTGTAGAGTGAGCGGTTGAAGATTTAAGTTAAGGAAGGGAGGAGGGAAGGGGCGAAAAATGTCATAAGATGAGAGGGAATGGGGTCTGAAGCACAGGTGCATGGAATAGCACTTGAGAAGAGGGAGGAGATTTCATCTGAAGATACTGCTGGGAAGAATGGGAGAGTAGCGGAGATGGTTGAGAGCGGGGGGTTGGAGAATGGGGAGGAGTGACTTTGTGGACTCAGACCTGATGGAGTTAATTTTAATAATGAAGAAGGAGGCCAGATCACTGAGGGTGAGGGATGGAGGAGGGGAAGGAACAGGGGGCCCGAGAAGGGAGTTAAATGTACGAAAGAGCTGACGAGGATGGTGGGCATGGGTGTCAATAAGGGAGGAGAAATGGATTTGCCTGGCAGAAGAGGTGGAAGAGTTAAGGCAGGAAAGGATAAACTTGAAGTGAACAAGGTTGGCGTGGTGTTCAGAGTTTCGTCAGCAGCGTTCAGCAGCTCGAGCATAAGAGCAAAGGAGGTGGACAGTGACAGTGATCCAAAGCTGTGGGTTAATGGTAGGAGAACGGCGAAGGGAAAGGGGAGCGAGCAAGTTGAGTTGAGTAGAGAGGGTAGAGTTGAGAGAAGTAATCTGGTCATCAAGAGTCTGATCTGTGGTGGGGGTCCACCTGAGCCGACCCCATAGTCAAGAGTGATGCTCAGGAATCCCTTCTTTCTCCCACCTTGGCTGACTGCAGAGCGGAGTCTTCAACTCTCGAATCTTGAATTCATAACTGCATCCAGAAAGATTAGTCTGAGAAACTGTGCCGGTAAGGTCCAAGGTTCTGAATAGATGAATGCTAAAGCATTTCCATTTTTCTGTGTCCTGTCTTGGAGATGACATTCTGGTCCGAGAGGTCTACCTGGGGAAATAGTTCTCTGCCTCCCACTGTGTCCACAACCCTTCCTGTGCTCTGAGATCCCCAGTTTCCCAAGCTGTGTTGTCATGACCACCAATACGCGGTCCCACAGTAACAATGTGGGGATCACATTCCCCAGGTGACACTGTGGCCAGGGTGACTGACCCATCACCAGCTCCAGCCTAAGCAGGTGAACAGAGAGGAGCCATGCCAGGTCAGAGCTCTCTCCACATGAACCCCACACAGAATGGAACAATCCCTACTGAGCTAGGCCTAAGAGATGGCCGAGCAGAGCCACTTGCGACTGTCACAGCACCTCTGGTATAACAGAACCCAGCTCCCACCATGATCTATCCACAACAGGATGCAGGGATTTAAATTGCAGCCAAGCTCCATCAGCATCCCCCTTGCTGGACTGTGTCACTGCATCTCCAGGACCCCCTGGCACTGAGGGCTGGGAGCAGTCTTGGCATTAGGCTGGCAACACATGGCATCACATGACAGGTAGAGGAGGAAGCACACCACCTTAGCTCATAATTCAACCCCTTCACCTAGGGACTGGGAGAATTGATAGGATCCCCTAGTCATCTCTGCTTCAGTCCTCGATTTAGTGGTTAATTGTCCCAGATGTGTCTGTCTACAGTTCATTCATTCATTCAATCATATTTATTGAGCACTTACTGTGTGCAGAGCACTGTACTAAGCACTTGGGAAGTACAAGTCAGCAACATATACAGACGGTCCTTACCCAACAACGGGCTCACAGTTTAGAAGGTGGAGACAGACAACAAACCAAAATATGTAGACAAGTGTCAAAACCGTCAGAATAAATAGGATTATAACTTTATTCACATCACGAACAACAAAATGAATAGAGTAGTAAATATGTGCAAGTTAAATAGAGTCATACATCTGTACAAATATATGGAAGTGCTGTGGGGAGGGGAAGGTGGTAGGGCGGGGGGATGGGAAGGAGGAGGGGAAAAGGGGGGCTTATTCTGGGAAGGTCTCCTAGAGGAGTTGAGCTCTAAGTAAGGATTTGAAGGGAGGAAGAGGGCTAATTTGGCTGATGTGTGGAGGAAGAGCATTCCAGGACAGGGGAAGGACGTTGGCCGGGGGTCGATGGCGGGACAGGCGAGAAACGAGGCACAGTGAAGACTGAAACGGGGAGAGACAGGAAGATGGGAGGTCAGAGAGGAGGCTGATGCAGTAATCCAGTCGGGATAGGATGAGAGATTGAACCAACAAGATAGTAATTTGAATGGAGAGGAAAGGGCAGATCTTGGCGATGTTGTGGAGGTGAGACTGGCAGGTTTTGGTGACGGATTGGATGTGTGGGGTGAATGAGAGAGTGGAGTCGAGGATGACACCAAGGTTCTGGGCTTGTGAGATGGGAAGGTTGGTAGTGCCATCTACAGTGACGGGAAAGTCAGGTAGAGGACAGGGTTTGGGAGGGAAGATAAGGAGTTCAGTCTTGGACATACTGAGTTTTAGATGGTGGGCAGACATCCATATGGAGAGGTCCTGAAAGCAGAAGGAGAAATGAGCCTGGAGGGAGGGAGAGAGAGCAGAGGCAGAGATGCAGATTTGGGTTTCATTAGAGAAGAAGCGTGGCTCGGTGGAAAGAGCACGGGCTTTGGAGTCAGAGGTCATGGGTTCGAATCCCGGCTCCGCCACATGTCTGCTGTGTGACCTTGGGCAAGTCACTTAACTTCTCTGAGCCTCAGTTACCTCATCTGTAAATGGGGATTGACTGTAAGCCCCACGTGGGGCAACCTGATCATGTCATATCCCCCCAGCGCTTAGAACAGTGCTTTGCACATAGTAGGCGCTTAACAAATGCCATTATTATTATTATATTATTATTATTATCAGCGTAGAGATGATCGTTGAAGCCATGGAAGCGATTGAGGTCACCAAGGGAGTGAGTGTAGATCGAGAACAGAAGGGGACCAAGAATTGAACCTTGAGGAACCCCAATAGTAAGGGGATAGGAGGGGTAGGAGGAATCCGCAAAAGAGCCTGAGAATGAACAGCCGGAGAGATGAGGAGAACTAGGAGAGGACGGAGTCTGTGAAGCCAAGGTTGGATAACTTGTTGAGGAGAAGGGGGTGGTCCAGTGTCGAAGGCAGCTGAGAGGTCGTGGAGGATTAGGATAGAGTAGGAGCCATTGGATTTGGCAAGAAGGAGGTCATTGGTGATCTCTGAGAGGACGGTTTCAGTGGAGTGTAGGGTATTGAAGCCAGATTGGAGGGGGTCTAGGAGGGAGTTGGAGCTGAGTTCCCTCTACACCTCATAGTTTCAGATCATGCACCCCTTGAGGACCCAACTCAGTGTCTCATTGCCATATAAGTACTTTTTCCCAGCACTGGGTATTCATTCATTCATTTAATCGCATTTATTGAACACTAACTGTGTGTAGAACTGTAAACTGAGCACTTGGAAATGTACAATATAACAATGAAAAGACACATTCCCTGACCACAGTGTGCTTACAGTCTACAGTCTAGTTCCAGTGCTGCACACCCAGTAAGTGCTCCATCAATACAATCACGACTAGAAGCCTGGGACTACCACTTCAGGACATCCAGGCATTCCCATTAGCTGCTTACCTGAGAGGCTCCCCCAGGCCACACGATCATTGTCTCATTGATGATGACGTCTTGGTCGGGGCGTGCCTGGGGGTCCACCTCCCCAACTTTCACCAACTCACCATTTCCACTGGGAAAAATCACAAAGTTCAGAATGTCAAATTTTGCAGCAGATCTGCGGTTCTCGTCCAGAATCACCAGTTCCCCGGCAGGGTTATAAAACTGACCCTTTCTCAGAAACTCATGGAGCTGAAAATGGATAAAAGGAAATTATAGAGACTCCTGACCCTATGGGAGGTGAGATCAGCTGCAGTGGGGTTTTGGGGAGTCAGTTTGTTTGTTTGCATCACAATTAAAACCCATGACATTCTGACTCCCAAGCCCATGCTCTATCCACTGCGCCATGCTGCTTCTCCAAGTGGCTTAACTTCCATGGGCCATCCAATACCTTTCTTCCTCCCCGTTGAACTGTGGGCTCCATTTGGGACAAGGCCTGCGTCTGACTTCATTATCCCTTATCTAACCCAGTTTTTAATACAGTGCTGACACCTAGTAAGCACTTAGCAAATACCATCACCAATATTATTATCATTATTATCATGACTTCCCAGGAAAACTGCTACAGAGAGGCAACAGGGAAGACCGGGAGTCTGGGAGCAATCGTCCCACTGGGAGGGGATATTTTCTTCCCCACCTTTGGCGCTGCTGACTGCTCTGCTTCTCTAGATCCCCCACCAAGTCAGTCTCTCTCTCTCTCTCTCTCTCTCTCTCTCTCTCTCTCTCTCTCTCTCTCTCTCTCTCTCTCTCTCTCTTTCCCGGCATGAAATGGAGGGCATGGAAGGGAACCCAGGAAAGGCAGACCTCCTCATGGGAATATTTTCCATCTCATCAATGCGTAATCAAGGAGGAGGGAAGGGAGGGATATGTCTGCCTAACAGTGGAGGGAAGCCTCACCCTAGGTCCAGCGACACTGCCGACCTCTTTCACTCAGCAGTTAGTTTGTGGCAATCAGTAATGGGGAACTGTGCACAGGAGAGAGAAGGGCAGATGCCGATGATCACAATGATGAGGATGGTGACCCATGAAGCTGCATTCTGTGACCACCTCCCAACCCTCGTTATCCCCAATGGGATAGTGTTGGTTATTCCAATTGACATAAGTTGTCCTTCAAGATTGAAGAAGGCAGCACTGATGGTCCGATCTGGGGAGCACAGTGTCATGTTGTTAAGTTTAATGCTTTCAGTGTCTAGCACTGTGTTCCCTTCTCCCTGCAATCGATGAACAACTTCCTAAATAAGTATTGGGATCAATAATATTTGTGATTTACCAATTCTTCATTATGGACAGGGAACATGTCTACCACCTCTTTTGTATGGTACACACCCAAGTTCTTAATACAGTGCGTGGCACACAATAAGCACTCAATAAGTACCACTGAAGGACTGATTGATTTATATCTTCCTTTTTTGCCAGAATGTGTGAGGCTGGGGCAGCTGATACACCAGTGACTATGATTAAAACAAACCAATTTTCATTGGTCAAACTTTAGTTACAGTTTAACCAGATGCCCAGGAAGGACCTCTTGCATTAGTGCACTGTTCCTCCTCTCTCTTACCTGCAATTGCATTTCAGTGAATGAATTTCTAGGACTCGGTCTCTGAACTCAGTCCTGTATATGCCAGACTATAACAGATATGCCTTCTCCGAAGGTGCAAGTAGCGACCAGGCCCTCCATTTCTGCACTTCGGCAGGGCCTTCCTTTTGTGACTGCTAGACTAAAAGCTCCTTGTGGACAAGAAATCTTTCTACCAACTTTGTTGTAATGTACTCTCCTGAATGGTCAGGACTACTGGCTGCACACAGTAAGCTCTCAACACATACCAATGATTAACTGACTAATTTTGCAGCCCCCTGGTCCAGCGGGGGAACATTACGTGCCACAGATGAGAAACCAGACAATCCTTGTTTACCCGAGATTCCAGGTCTGAGCAGGACAGGAGCAACTCCTGGAGCCCCTGCGTGACAGCATACATGGCATTGTACACACTGTAACTCAGGGCAGACATCGTCAGGGAAAAATGTTGCACAGGCAGCAACTCCAAGGAAGCATTTTCTGAGCATTTTCTTCCACCCGTTTTAGGAAATGAAAAGGAACAGTCAAAGGCAGACTCCCAGAACTCCTTCAAGACAATAATTTCTGGGTATTTTTCTGGTCTAACTGTCCATAAAAAATCCCTGAAATGGGGAACTTCTTTAACAAGTTTTGCCATAGTGAAGGTTCCATGAAAGTTGTAGTTTGTTACTTTCTTAATGTTCAAAGTAAAGTCCCAGTGAAAGGTGGTGATCAAAACCATCTTAGATAGTCCAAATCCTTCTATCGCAGCTCTCAGAAGGCTTAGGGACTCTGCATCCCCATAGACAGCCATCGCTGTGGCTGATGTAGCCGTGACCCTGTAGTAGACTTTCCAGGCTAAATTAAAGTGGAAGCTCTCACTGGGGATCTTTATGATAAAAGCTGCACAGACACCATTCCTGACCATCTCCCCGGTCACATCCGATAGGAATCTCTCTCCTATCATATCATCTGACACCACCAGCCCGACCCAGGTCCAGCCAAAATGTACCATTAAACGGACTATTCCCCGAGGCAGAGAGGAGATCCTGGGGGCCACCTGATAGAGAGATGGAAATTGGGTCTTGTCACTCAGGACCGGATCGAATGGGCCATAGGTGATCTGGGTAGAGAACAAAAAAGCTGATTGGGATGGGTGAGGATATTGGTAAATCCATCAAAAGAGTTTACTTAGCTCCTTCTTTGGGAAGAGCACTGATCTTCCCAGAAGGAGTTAAGTAAACTCTTAGCCTTCCCAGACTGAGCCCCCTTTTTCCTCTCCTCCTCCCCAACCTCCCTGCCCACGTCCTTCCCCTCCCCCACAGCATTTACACATATTTGTACAGATTTATTACTCTATTTATTTTACTTGTACTTATTTACTATTCTATTGATTTTGTTAATGATGTTCCTATAGCTGTGACACGTGTCTACATGCTTTGTTTTGTTGTCTGTCTCCCTCTTCTAGACTGTGAGCCCATTGTTGAGTAGGGACCATCTCTATATGTTGCCGAATAGTACTTCTCAAGCGCTTAGTACAGTGTTGTGCACACAGTAAGCGCTCAATAAATACAATTGAATCAATGATCTTATCATTTGGGAAACGATAGAAAAGGGCAAAAACACAATACCTATCTTCAAAGAGATTTTCATCACTTAGTCATATTTATTGAGCAATTACTGCATGCGGAGCACTGTACTCAGTTCCTGAAAGAGTACAATATAACAGGGCTGGCAAGCATCTTCTGTACCCACAGTGGGCTAACAGACTAGATCAAGAGATGGATGTTAAATTATATTATGGATATGTACATAAGTACTTTGGGGATGAGGGGTGGGGTGAACCAAAGGTGCAGAGCCAACCAGAAAGGCTAGGGAGTAGGGGAAATGAGGGTCTGATCAGGGAAGCTTTCTTGGAAGAGTCATGACATTAGCAAGGTTATGTGGACAAGGAAAGTGATCATCTTTCGAATTGGAAGGAGGAGAGAGTTATAGGCCAGAGGCAAAACATAGGCAAGAGGTCAGCAGCAACATATATGAGACCAATGAAGAGCGATTAGGTTGGCATTAGAGGATGGACGGTATGGGCTTGGTTGTAGTAGGAAATCAGCAAGGAAGTAGAGGAAGTAGGTGCAAACAACTGACTTATGGAGTTTGGAAAGGAATGTTAGGAGGTGATGGAGCTATAACCAGAGGGAGCTGCAGGGTCAAGGAGGGTTATTTTGAGGAGAGGGAATATATGAGCACGTTTGCGAGCAGTGGGGAAGAAGCCATTGAATAATGAACAGGTGAAGGTGGTGGTCAACAATAAAAAAGTAGAGGTCATATGCTGCAATAAGATCCAAAGAAAAAGAGTCAGAAGAACAGGTAGAAGGGGTAGATTTTGAGAGGAAGCAGGTGATCTCCTCTTGGGACACTTCAGGGAAAGATGAGAGGTTCAAAGAAGGAGTGGGAGAGAGAGGAACTAGACAGGACCAGGGAGGAATTTAGGGCGATCATGCTTGATTATTTCAATTTTATCCACAAAGTACATAGCCAGGAGAGGGACTAAAGATCGTTGAGATTTGAGGAGGGACTTAAATGTCTGAAACACCTGGCAAAGACAATGGGCATAGGGGTCAATAAGCATGGCGCAGGATTGCTCTCTGACAGGGGAAAGGGCTTGATAGAGCAGGAAAAGATGCATTTGACATGAACTAGGTCGGCCTGATATCTGGATTTCTGCCAGCATTGTTCCATCGCATGTCCGCGGGACCAAAGGAAGAGTGCTATGGAGGTAAAACAGTGCTTTGGGTTAGTGGTAAGATAATGGTGAAGGGATAGAGGAGCAAGTGAGATGAGACCACTATAGAGGAGGTGTTGAGGGTGTCAATTTTTGCAACAGGGTAGGTAGTTTGGGTATGGAGACCAAGTGGGACACGATGACTTGAGAATGAATATTGGTGTAGATTAATAGATTGACCATCTCTATGGGGGAACACCTCTGATGACCAATTTGGGTTGGGAGGATAGAACTCAGATGAGGAGCTTTCAGTTGAATACATTGTGGTCTAGTGGAAAGAGCACGAGGCTGGAAGACAGAATCCCTGGGTTCTAATGCCAGCCCAAGTCTCGTTGGCAAGTCACTTCACTTTTCTGGGCCTTGGTTCTCACTGGGGATTCAAAAACATATTCTCCCTACTACTAATACTATGAGCCCCATGTGGGCCCTAATCATCACTAACATCTGCAGCACTTAGTACAAGGTTTGGCCTATAGTAAGGACCTAAAAATAACGCAATTATAAGTAATTTTCATTATAAAGAAATTTCAGTGTTGGTGAGGGTCAATAGCGAGGATGAGCTCGAGTGTGTCCAAGCTGTTGAGTGGGTAAGATGGGATGGAGCAGGAGCTCAAGCAGTAAAGGAATGAGAGGAAACGGTCAGCAGAAGGGTTATCGGGAACATCCACATGGATATTGACATCCCCAAGGATGAAGGGACGCTTTCTCATGATGGAACAGGGTTTTCATAGACAGCATTTTGCTAACAGGAGAGAATAAAGCAAAATTATCTACAGATAAGCAGATCGATGAGGAGACTGATATAAGAGCGTTCCTAGAAAATCTCATGCCAGGAATGAGGGTCTTGGTAACAGGGAGAAGAGTGGTGTTACCAGTCATGATAGGAAAATTAGGCAGAGGAATGGATACGGGAGGGAGAATGAAGAGTTCAGTTTCATTCGTATGATACTGAGGCTTCAGAGAGACATCCCAGTGCAGATCCCTGGAAGTCAAGTGGAAATGTTAGATTGACAGAGGATATGGGAACTTAATCCTATGAGACTGATTGGAAAGTTACTGCTTGGCCTGGGTAGCTGAAGCCATGGGAGTGGAGAAGCTCTCCAAAAGTAGTGAGTGCAAAGTGAGAAGAAAAGGGGAGAAAGAACAGAGTTTTCACTCTGCTCCCCGGATTATCTTTGTACAGAAATGCTCTGGGCATGTCACTCTCCTACTCAAAAATCTCTAGTGGTTGTTTGTCAATCTACGAAGCAAGCAAGAACTCCTCACTCTCGGCTCCAAGGCTGTCCATCACCTCGCCCCCTCCTACCTCACCTCCCTTCTCTCCTTCTACAGCCCAGCCCGCACCCTCTGCTCCTCTGCCTCTAAGCTCCTCACTGTGCCTCGTTATTACATGTCCCACCGTCGACCCCCAGCCCAAGTCCTTTCACTGGTCTGGAATATTTTCCCTCCGCATATCCACCAAACTAGCTCTCTTCCTCCCTTCAAAGTCCTACTGAGAGCTCACGTCCTCCAGGTGGCCTTCCCAGGCTAAGGACCCGTTTTCCTCTCCTCCTCCCCATCCTCTCCCTCTGCCCTACCTCCTTCCCCTCCCCACAGCACTTGTATATATTTGTACAGATTTATTACTCTATTTGTTTTACTTATACATATTTACTATTCTATTTATTTTGTTAATGATTTTGACACCTGTCTGCATGTTTTGCTTTGTTGTCTGTCTCCCCCTTCTAGTCTGTGAGCCCATTGTTGTGTAGGGACCGTCTCTATATGTTGCCGACCTGTACTTCCCAAACCCTTAGTACAGTGCTCTGCACACAGTAAGCGCTCAATAAATACGATTGAAAGAATGAATGAATTAATGAATGATACCCAAATGTATATCCACTGTCCCTGGCTCCTGTATGCTCTGCTGACTCCATGCCACACACATATCTTTCCTTTTAACGTTTCTTCTTAACCCTCTTAAAGGGAAAATTGCAGAATGGACAGGGAGTGCACTAGGAGCCAGAAAAAAACAACAATGGAAATGAGTGCGACAGAAATTCACTTGAATGCTTGCATACTCTGGATAAATGAACCCTCAGGGCCTGGCTTGTCCTTGAAGCACACACAGCGCTAGGTTGTGTCTGAAAAACTGCTCCTTCCTAGGAACATCCCTTCTCAACAGGCAGTATGGGATTGAAAGAAGTGAAGGGAAACTCTTTTCCACAAGATATGTCTTCAATCTGGTCATTCCTTATCTACGTAGGGATGCCACCAGACTAGTTGAATGGTCTCCTACCTATGGGAGCTTGTAGAGTCCCGGATATTTGCCATGCTGATGGACAGGGCAGATGTAGCTCCTCCGATGACAGACACGGGCTTTTCCTGTCTTTCACAGCTGTAGTTAGGGATGGTCTGTCGTCCTCCCGGCAGCCACATCAAGGCACCCTCTATGGCTCTATCAGCATGGTGGTAGTTTTCGTGCATGTGGAACCCCAGGGACACATTGGATAAAAGGTCAGGATCCTTGTTGATCTCCTCCATAGCAAACAGCAGGGCCAGGAAGTGCTGGAAGTCTTTGTAAACCCACCTGAAATGAGGCAGAAGTATTCACCCTCAGGGTCCACCCTTAACCTCCACCCTGCATTCCAGGGGACATTTACTACCAAGCAAACAGATCGGGTAAAATTTCCAGTGGCAGCAAGCATCACCCGGCCCAGGGTCCTGAATCACCTGTATCAGCTACCCTGCATCCCCTTCTGCATCACCCGCCCCAAGTCTTCCCTGGCCCTAAGTCACAGCTCTGATGGATACGAGGTGAGGGAGGGAGTGAGTGGAAGGAGTGGAGGGAAATATTTCTCCTTCAAATCCGTGATGATGATCTGAGGGACAAGATCTGAAGGGAGAGAAGGAAGGACAGAGAGTCCAGTCTGGTGATGATGAGGGTTCAGAATGTAGACTTGGATCTCTCAGGAAGGAGGTCAGAAAGTCAGTGTTGGATGCAGTTACTGCCCAATCATCAATCACCATGGAAACGGAGAAAATGAAAGAATCAGTGGGCCCCGAGCTTGGGTGTCAGAAGAATTGCGTTCTTCCAACTCAGGCAAATGACTGCTGTGTGATTTTTGGAATGGTCACTTAACTTCTCTGTGCCTCAGTTACCTCATCTGTAAAATGGGGATTAAAACCTCATCCCTCTTACTTAGACTGTGAGCCACATGGGAGAAAGGGACTATGTCTAACTAGTGTTTAGAACAGTCTTTGGCGCATATTAAGTGCTTAGTAAGTACCACAATTTAACTAAATTAATTAAATCTAACCACTAATACCAACAAAACCACTTACTCGGTAATATAGTTCTTCCTGTTGCTATTATTGATGAACTTTCTGCTCTGAAAAACAGTCATGGTCTGCAGAGATAACATCCCTGCAATGATCAGGTCCCCATCCCTGCAGTAGGTGGCTGGATACTGTCTGTCCAGAGAGCAGGGAGTCTTCTCTTCCCCTCTGGTGGATTGGGGAAGCTGGAGGAGCAGAAACAGGGTAAGCAGAGAGGGCATCGAAGTGAGGTGAGCCAAGGACCAGCTGTGAGGGACGATCAGAGTCCGGAGTCTGACTCGTTTCCTCTAGCACAAGTATCGGGACTCCAGTCTCCACTCCCACCACAGGGAATATGTCAGTAAGATGTGGGAGATGCTGCATCCAGGAGAAACAGAGACAAGGGAAAAGGGGGTGCTTATGAAGATTTGCCTGAACTTTTTAGAATGATGGTTCCAATCTATTGCCGTGGTTTGCCTGTAGTTGGGAATGGGAGGAACCCATTCTGGGACAAGAGAAATCAGACCTGCAGGGGCCCTGGGGATTATCGTTGCCCGAAGCACTGCAGCTGCATCCCTGAAACTTTCTCAAAAACATCAGAAGAAAAAACAGTTAGGAATTGCCCTTCCTCTTGGGTCCCCAGGGAGTTTGAGAGGGCAGATAGGGCTGGGGGCTTGGGGATGATTCAGGAACTAGAGGAGCCTCCCAGAATTCTGTTATACACCCATCACAACAATGCCAGTCCCTGCAGCGACTCTGCGGTTGGCAGCCTTCACATAGGGCAGGTGTTTGACAGTGGTGACAAGGATAGAAAAAAGTACTGAGGAAGCTGGCCACAGGACTCACACACTCCTGCCACAGTGAACACAGCAGAGGACCCTGTGCATCCAGCCTAGCCCCACAGTCTAAGATACATCCAACGATAAGATGCTCCACCTTCCAACAGGACAGGATTCAGAAGGACCTTGGTGGCTCTGACACTTTTCCACTGAGTGACCCTGGGCAAGTCACTTCACTTCTCTGAACCTCAGGTGCCTCATTCTGTAAAATGCGGAATAAGACTGTGTGCCTTATTTGAGACAGGTACTTTGTCCTACCTGGTTAGCTTACATTTAAGTCAGCGTTTAGGACAGTGCCTGGCACATATTACACACTTCATAAATACCAAACAAACCCCCAAACTATTGAATGCTTCTGTGGGTGGCAATAGACCTGGTTTTAATAATCAGCTCTGGGTCCTTGGTAATGAACAGATTGAAAATGAAAATAATAATACTAATAATTATGGTGCTTGTTAAGTGCTAACTATGTGCTAAGCACTGTTCTGTGTGCTGAGATAAATACAAGATATTCAGGTTTGACACAGTCCCTGTCCCACATAGGGCTCACACTGTTAATCCCCATTCTACATATGAGTTAACTGAGGCCCAGTGAAATGAAGTGACTTGCCCAAGGTCACTCAGCAGACACGTGGCGGGGCCAGAATTCAAAACCATGACCTTCTGACTCCCAGGCCCATGCTCTATCCAATAAGCCATGCTGCTTCTCCAGCTACCCGAAAACACATCGGGCAGCACCCTCCAAGGCTCCAACAAAAGCCACAAACTGGGGGGTAGGAAAAAGTCACCTGATTTCTCCACGATGTGATCCAGGGGCTGCCAGACTGGCTGGAGTCCAGGCTAGGCATGTGCGAGGGGCTTCGGGACACTGTTGTCTCCTGAGCTCCCTCTCTCTCCTCTACATTTAGAATGCCGTTTTCCACCACTCTGAGGGATCCCTTTCAGGGCTCCAGCTTTGCGAGGCTGGAAAGAAGAAAGGGAGGGAAAGAGAGATATATAACGAGAGAGAGAGAAATAAAGAGAGAGAGGAAGAGAGACTTCCCTGATTCCTGGGCTGGGTGACTAAGACTGATCAACTTCTATTTCCTTATCCATTACCCACTTAGGCAATTTGCAGAAGCACCATGAACTAGTGGAAATACCCCGGGCTGGGAGTCAGAAGACTGGTTTTTAATCCCAGCTTCACTATTTATCTGCTGTATGGCCTTGGACAATTCACTTAACTCCTCTATGCCTCTGTTTCCTCATTGATAAAATAGAGATAAAATCCTATTCCCCCCTTCTTAAAAGGTGAGCTCTCAAAGGGGCAGGGAGTGTGTGCACTCTGAGTTTCTTGTTTCTACTCCAGCATTTAGTACAATGCAAGACACAAAGCAAGAGCTTAACAAATACCACAAAAAACCCTCCCCACAATCTTGGATAAGTTGTCAAGGTTATTTCTGGGTTCTGTTACTCTCCCCTCCTGAAAGGGCTCTGTCTACGTCTTGCACTTGGCTGTTGTGCCTGTGGTCCTCCGTCACAATGTGCCTGGTCACAGAGGGTTCATAAATGGAGCCGCAGCTCACTAAAGTGTCCCACTGTGCTCCTCCCACCCCCTCTCCCATCCAGCCTCAACATCACAGGAAGAGTCCTGGAGTTAGCTGGGAGAATCATGGAATTGGCCAGATCCTGAGAGCAGAATCTCCTGAAGGAGAAGACATCAGAGCTGAGAGGGTCTGAAAGACCTTTGGCCCCGGAGGCCAGGAGTTTGTATACAGAAGATGTGTTGCATTTATGTGGTACTCTAGGGAGTAACTCCAGGTTGTAGTAGGCTTTAAAACCCCAGAACCTGTTCAATGTATGGGATAATGTTACCAATTATCCACAATCCTCAGGATGGAGAAATGGCAGTAGTTCAGGCAGTTGTGGGATAAGATGAGTAGAAGCAGGCAGTGGGAATGGGAACTGTGTGTTTTCTGATAACAGATCATTAATTTCCTGATTAATGTTTTTGGAATATTTAATTAATAGTATTTATTGAGCTGTTACCATTATGAAGGACACTGTATTAAGAGTATAGGAGAGAACAATATAAGAACATAACAGAGTAGGTAGCCATGTTTCCATCCCTCAACAAGCTAACATTTTAGAGAGTGAGACAGACATTAATATAAATAAGTAAATTACTACTATGTACACAAATGCTGTGGAGCTTAGGAGGGGATAATAGAGGGAGTAAATCCAAGTGCAAGGGCAATGCAAAAAGAAGTGGGACAAGAGGAAATGAAAGTTAGTCAGGAAAGGCTCCTTGGAGGAGATGTCCCTTCAGTAAGACTTTGAAAGTAGGGAGAGTAACTGTCCATTAGATTTGATGAGAGTAAGAGTTCCAGGTCAGGAACAGGATGCGGGTGAGTGGTTGGTGGCATCATAGACAGAATTGAGGTACATTGAGTAGTCTGGCAATGAAGTCAGTATGTTGGCATTAAAGGGGTAAAGTGTCCAGGCTGGCTTGTAGAAGGAGAGCAGCACGATGAAGTAGCAGATGAGGTAGGAGGGGGCAAGTTGATTGAGTGCTTTAAAGCCGATGGTAAGGAATTTCTGTTTGAGTGGGGGTGAAAGGACAACTACTGGAGGTTCTTGAGGAATGGAGAAACATGGACCGAACATTTTAGCAGAAAAATGACCGCAGCAGCAATGTAAAATATGGGCTGGAATGCGGAGAGACAGGAGACTGGGAGGTCAGCAAGGAAACTGATAAAGTAATCAGGGCAGAATAGGATTACTTTGGCAGCAGTTTGGAGATGAAAGATCAGAATTTAGAGATGTAGTAAAGGTTGAACCATCAGCACTTAATGAATGATTGAATTTGGGGATAGAATGAGAGAGAGGAGTCAAGGAAAATGCCAAGGATAGGGGTTTCTGAGATAGGAGCGATGGTGGTTCTATCTGTAGTGATGGGAAAGTCATGGGGAGAACAGGGTTTGCAGGAAACGATTAGAAGTTCTGTTTTTAACATGTTAAATTTGAGGTAATGGCAGGGCATCCAAGTACAGATGTCCTCCCTGTAGGCAGAAGGAAATGCGAGACTGCAGAGAGGAAGAGCTGGAGATATAGATTGTGGGTTCGTCTGTTAGTTGAAGTCATGAGAAAGAGTGAGTTCTCCAAGGGAGTAGGTGTAGATGTAGAAAAGAAGGGGACCCAGAACTGAACCTTGAGGGACACCCACAAATATAAGGTGGGAGGCAGAGGAGGAGCCCATGAAAGAGACTGAGAATCTGTAGCCAAGTAAATAGCAGGAGAACCAGAAGAGGATTCTGTCACTTTCCATTTAGTGCTTGTCTTGAGTGCCTTAGAATAAGGGAAGATGAATTTCCAGAGGCGGACTCATGAGAATACCCAAATGTAAATTTTCATCCCTGATATTTCTCCGTCTCTGCTGTCTCGCATTTCCTTCTGCCTTTAAGACATCTCTTCTTGGATATCTTCCTGTCACCTCAAGCTTAACACGTCCAAAACAGAACTTCTTATCATCCCACCCAAACCCTGTCCTTCCCCTGACCTTCCCATCATCGAAGACCACAGCACCATCTTTCTTGTCTCACCAGCCCATAACCTTGGTGTTATCCTTGACTCCTCTCTCTCTCATTCAACCCACTTATTCAATCCATCACTAAAGGTGGTGTCAGTCCCACCTTCACACATCTTCAAAATCTGCCCTTTCCTCTTCATCCAAACTGCTACCACGTTAATACAATCACTCTTCCCATTCTGCCTGGATTACATCATCAGTCACCTTGTTGAACTTCCAGCCCCCTGCCTCTCCCCACTCCAGTCCATATTTCACTCTGCTGCCCGGATCATGTTTCTACAAAAACTTTCAGGATAGGTTTCCTCACTCCTCAAAAAACTCCAGTGGTTGTTCAGCGACCGCTACATCAAAGAAATACTCTTCACTATTGGCTTTGAAGCATGCAATTAACCTGCTTCTCCTATGTCACCTGCACCCACACACTTTGCTACTTTAATGTGAACCTTCTCACTGTGCCTCAATCTCGCCTATCTCGCTGCCGACCTCTCAACCACATTCTGCCTCTGGCCTAGAATGTTCTCCTCCTCATCTCCCCTAGTCTCTTCCCAGACGGAACCCCCTCCTTCCTCTCCCCTCCTCCCCCTCCCCCCGCCTTACCTCCTTCCCCTCCCCACAGCACATATATATATGTTTGTACATATTAATTACTCTATATTACTTGTACATATTTATTCTATTTATTTGATTTTGTTAATATGTTTTGCTTTGTTGTCTGTCTCCCCCTTCTAGACTGTGAGCCCGCTGTTGGGTAGGGACCGTCTCTATATGTTTCCAAATTGTACTTCCCAAGCGTTTAGTACAGTGTTCTGCACACAGTAAGCGCTCAATAAATACGATTGATTGAATGAATGAATGAATGAATGAATGAATGAAATCCCTCAGACAATTACTCTCCCCAGCTTCAAAGCCTTATTTAAGGCACATATCCTACAGGAGGCCTTCCCTGACTACACTCCCCTTTCCTCTTCTCACACTTCCTTCTCTGTCACTTTGACATGCTCACTTTGTTCTTCCCCTCTCCCAGTCCCATAGCACTAAATGTATATATCTGCAATTCATTCATTGATATTAATATGTCTCCCTGATTCTGTACTGTAAGCTTGTCAGAGGCAGGAAATGAGTCTGTTTATGATTGCACTTAGTGCAGCAGTAAGCATTCGGGGAATATGCTTGAATGAATGAATGAATTGTCTGTGCCCCTGGGAGAGAATGATGCAGTTGGTAGATACCATCCATGCCTACTAGCAGCTTACAGTCTAGAGGGGGAGACGGAGAGGAAAAGTAATTACAGATAGAAGAAGCAATAGAGTAGAAGGATTCATACATCAGGGCTCTGGAGTGGTGTGAATATCAAAGTGCTAGGAGGAATGAACATGAGTGCATAAGAGATGCAGAAGGAAGAATTAGTGTTGGGAGATGAGGGGTTAGTCAAGGAAGGGTTTCTGGAGGAAATATGATTTTAGTAGAACCTTGAAGATCAGGAGAGTTATTGTCTGTCAGATATGAAGAGGAAGGAAGCTCCAGGCCAGAGGAAGGATGTGAGCAAAGGGTCAACAGAGAGACAGAAAAGACAGAATACAGTAAATAGGTTCCTGTTAGAGAAGCAGCGTGTACTGACTGGGTTGTACTGGGAGATGAGTGAGGATAAGTAGGAGGGAGAGGACTGATTGAGTGTTTTAAAACTGATGGCAAGGGGTTTCTGCTTGATGTGGACAAGGATGGGGAACCCCTGGGGAATTTTGAGGGGTTAGGTACAGCATGACTTTCCAGAAATGATACAGGCAGCAGAGTGGAGTATGGCCTGGAGTGGGGAAAGGCTGTATGCAGAGTGGTCAGTGAGGAGGCTGAACCAGGACACATGGCGGGATTTGACAAATTCTCGGATCTGCTTGGTGGCAGTTTGGATAGAGATGAAGGGGTGGGTTCTAGAGATGGTCTGAAGGTAGAACCAACATAAGTTGGTGACTGATTGGAGATGCACGTTGAAAGACAGAGAAGAGCCTGAGGTTTGGGATCCGCCTTGTCCCCAGAGTTCCCTACACCAATAGACTCCACCTGGTAGTCACTGCCTGGAAGTGCCGCTGCCCCCACAGGCTTAGGATCGTCTGTGAGCTGGGCGGGAGCTCACAACACATGGGACCCAGGCTCCCCTCCTATAACCCGCTCTCACAGAAATGTTCCCAGCCCTATGTCCCAATGATCATTAATCATTATGGATTTGTTATGCACTAGCTATGTGCCCAGAAGTGAGCTAGGAAAGTGGGGCAGCCAAAAGATAATTATGCTGAAAACAGTCTCTGTCCAACATAGGGCTCACGGTCTAGTGAGAGAGGGAGAAAAAGGATTTAATCCCCACTTTATAGATGAGCAAACAGGGATAGAGGGGTTAAGCAACTTGTGCAGGGTCGCCCAGCAGAAAAGTGCTGGAGCCAAGATCAGAAACCAGCTCCTTCTAACTCGAGGCCCGTGCTCTAACCACTAAGATTCACTATTTCTCAGATCGTAGCATCAGAAACATTTATCGAGCGTTTGCATTACCAGCACAAAACTAGGGGTTAGGGAAATGGAGGAATTCAGGCCTTCTGGCACATAGGAGGCTCACACTGAAAGGAGCTGGGAAGGACGATAGGAAAGATTGGATTCAAAATTCAAGTCCAAGTCACATGCAGCGACCCATATTTCCACAGAGGAAAGTTTACTCCTGATGTAGCCCTAGACTCCATTTCTTTACATTCTCCTGAGCTCAGTTATGGATCGCAGACCTCCAAACCTCCTGTCCTTGAACTCAATCAGTCAATCAATCTTATTTATTGAGCACCTACTATGTGCAGAGCACTGTACTAAACACTCTGGAGACTATGAAACAGCTATCTAACGGACAAATTCCCTACCCACAGTGAGGCCCATGAGAGTAACCTCATCAAGGAAGGCCTGGGCACTGTGCTATTTGTCCAGGTACCCTTCTTTCCACCGGTCAGAACACTCCCTCCGAGTCCGCATGATTCCCATTATGACAATCACCCTGAAACCAACCTCTGTTCTGGGTTCCATGTCCATAGAAACTGACTGAGCAGGGGACTGGAAGACACTCAGCCTGAAAGATACTGGGAAAGTAGTCAGGGTTGCAGTCATGGAGTGAAGCTGGGGTCGTCCTACAGCACATGAGTAAGAGGGATGAGTGGTAGTGTCCCTGGATTCTGATAGTGGCTGTAAATATTTTTATATTTTACTTTCCAATAAAGTGGGAGCTCCTTGTGGGCCAGGAATGTGTCATTTCATTATTCTGTACTTCCCAAGAGTTGTGTATGGTGCACCTCTCAATTACTTGACAGTAACAATAACTATGGTTTTCATTCATCGCAAACTATATGCCAAGTACTGTAGCAAGCACTGGAATAGATACAAGATAATCAGGTGGGAAACAGCCCCAATCCCACATGGGGGCTAATAGCTTAAGAGACAGGGAGAATAGGTAATTAATCTTCAATTGATCAGTGCTATGTTTTGAGCACTTAATTTGGGGATAGCACTGTACTAAGCACGTGGTAGAGTACAGTGCAGATGGTAGGCATGATCCATGACCCTCAATCCTCATTTTACAGCTGAGGAAAGTGAGGGAAAAAGGAAGATAAATGACTTGTCTACGTGGACATCTCTATTTGGATTTCCTCCTGTCACCTCAAAATTAATAGGTCTAAAACAGAACTCCTTATCTTTCCTTATTTTCCTTGTCTTCTCTCCCCAAAACCTGTCCTCCCCCTGACTTTCCCATCACTGTCTCACAGGCCCATAACCTGGGCATTATCCTTGACTCCTCTCTCTCATTTAACCTACATATTCAATCCATGACTAATTATGTCAGTTTTTCCTTTCCTCCCCATCTAAACTGCTACCATGTTCATCCAATCACATATCATATCCCACATTGATTACTGCATCATTCTCCTTCTGACCGCCCAGACTCCGACTCTCCCTACTCCAGTCCATACTTCATTCGGCTGCCCGGATCGTTTTTCTACAGACAAGTTCAGGGCGTGTGTTCTCACTCCTCAAAGTCTCCAGTGGTTGCCCATCCACCTCTACATCAAACAGAAACTCAATTGGCTTTAACGCACTCAATCACCTTGCCCCTTCCTACCTCACCCTGCTACTCTTCTATTACAACCCAGAAAGCACACTTTGCTCCCTTAATGCTAACCTTCTCAATCTTATCCATCTCCCTGCAGACCACTCACCCATGTCTGGCCTCTGGTCTAGAATCCCCTCCCTATTTATATCCAACACACAATGCTCTCCCGTCTTCCAAGTCTTCTTGAAGGCACATCTCCTCCAAGAGACCTTCCCTGACTAACCTCTCTTTTCCTTTTCCTCTGACTTGCTGCCTTTGTTCACACCCCCACCCCAAACAGCCTCACAGTATTTTCATTCATTCAGTGGCATTTATTAAGCGCTTACTGTGTGCAGGGCACTGTACTAATCACTGGGGAAAGTACAATATAACAATAAACAGTGACATTCCCTGCCCACATATCTGTAACATATTTATTTGTAAAGCTCACTGGGGGCAAGGAATGTGTCTGCTATATTGTCATATTGTACTCTACAAAGTGCTTAGTCCATTGCCCTGCACACAGAAAGTGCTCAATGATTATGATTGACTGACTGACTTGTCCACGTTCACACTGCAGGGATTAGAATCCTGGTCCCCTAACTGCCAGGCACATGCCCTTTCCAAAGGCCACACTGCCTCTCAGTAAGAGATCTGGCCACTGTCATCAAGGAGCTTTACTCTCTGAGACATCCAGAAGGACAGAGAACCAGACTTTGGCTGGGTTCAGAAACAATGTGAGTAGCTTTGGATGGCCAAACCCTCAGAGTTCTCCCCCGGCTCCAACTCTGAAAAACCCATACTGCAGATGAAGTCGGGAAGAGGAACCACAGATCAATCAATCAATCAATCGTATTTATTGAGTGCTTACTGTGTGCAAAGCACAGTACTTAGCGCTTGTGAAGTACAAGTTGTCAACATATAGAGACGGTCCCTACCCAACAGTTGGCTCACAATCTAGAAGGGGGAGACAGAGAACAAAACAAAACATATTAACAAAATAAAATAAATAGAATAGATATGTACAAGCAAAATAAATAAATGGAGTAATAAATACGTACAAACATATATACATATATACAGGTGCTGTGGGGAAGGGAAGGAGGTAAGGTCGGGAGGTGGAGGGGGAGGACAGGGAGAGGAAGGAGGGGGCTCAGTCTGGGAAGGCCTCCTGGAGGAGGTGAGCTCTCAGTAGGGCCTTGTAGGGATGATAAAATCCATCTAGGTCTGCCTGTTTCCATCCAATTTGCCTATGGGTCTGTGGTCCATGACTCAGAGCTCATGTTTGCTCTGAGATCTTGTGCAGCCTCCCCCACGGCCCACAGTGAGAAAGTGACCTAAGCCTCCACCCGAGCCCCTCCCCTCAGCGACGCAGGAAGTTCTCCCTTCCTTGCGGAGGCAGGAAGAAGTTGTGGGTCATAGAGAGGTGGAGGCTTGGTAGACCTGATTGAGAGGGTGCTTGGCTGACCAGTATGAGGGACAAGCCTCGCTGAAAGATGAATCTGATCCTGCAGGCCACAGTTAGGCACCAGGAACGGGCTCTGAATGAGGACCACTCTGGCCTTGTACATGAGTGGTTTCTGAGCTGCACATCTGACCCAGGCCCCATCTTTTCTGACAGCGGTGCAGCCTCTCCTGTCCCCAACAGTCACCAAGAAACCCCTTGGTTCATGTTTGTATTTGGGGCAGCCTAGAGCTGAGGGGTGCAGTTTTGTTGCGGGGGGAGGGGAATAGTTTAGGGGAGGGAAGGTCAGGCTCCCTTTTTTTGATGGCATTTATTAAGCGCTTACTATGTGCAAAGCACTGTTCTAAGCGCTGGGGAGGTTACAAGGTGATCAGGTTGTCCCACGAGGGGCTCACAGTCTTCATCCCCATTTTACAGATGAGGGAACCGAGGCCCAGAGAAGTTAAGTGACTTGCCCAAAGTCACACAGCTGACAAAATGGTAGAGCCGGGATTTGAACCCATGATCTCTGACTCCAAAGCCCCCGCCCTTTCCACTGGGCCACGCTGTATTCTGGACTCTGGTGTTAGAGAAAATGCAAGAAAGATGGAGCCCCTTTCCCAGGCAGGGACTTTGGGGCAATGTCTGTGTTGGTACCAAGTACACTCAGTGCAGGAAGCAGGATGGCCTTAGAGCTTTGGTCAGTATGAGGGAAGTTACGTCCTCCCAGAGGGCTGTCAATCAATCAATTAATCGTATGTATTGAGTGCTTACTGTGTGCAGAGCACTGTACTAAGCGCTTGGAAAGTACAAGTTGGCAACATATAGAGACTGTCCCTACCCAACAGTGAGCTCACAGTCTAGAAGGGGGAGACAGAGAATGAAACAGAACATATTAACAAAATAAAATAAATAGAATAGAAATGTACAAGTAAAATAAATAAATAAAATTAGATAAAGAGAGTAATAAATATGTACAAACATATATACATATATACAGGTGCTGTGGGGAAGGGAAGTAGGTAAGGAGGTAAGATGGGGGGATGGAGAGGGAGGCGAGAGGGAGAGGAAGGAGGGGGCTCAGTCTGGGAAGGCCTCCTGGAGGAGGTGAGCTCTCAGTAGGGCCTTGAAAGGAGGAAGAGAGCTAGCTTGGCGGATGTTGGGAGGGAGGGCATTCCAGGCCAGCGGGATGACGTGGGCTGGGGGTCGATGGCGGGACAGGCAAGAACGAGGTACGATGAGGAGATTACCGGTGGAGGAGCGCAGGGTGCGGGCTGGGCTGTAGAAGGATAGAAAGGAGGTGAGGTAGGAGGGGGCGAGGTGATGAGGGGCCTTGAAGCTGAGGGGGAGGAGCGTCCTCTGGCTGACCAAGAGGGCAGCAGGCAGCACTAGAGGCGGGGCCTGTTGCTCCTCCCCTCAGTCCTCTGCCCTCGGCTGCTTCCCACCCTCCATAGCCTCCCAACACTCTCCCCTCGCCCCCTCCTTTCTGCCCCAGCCCCCCAACTCTCCCCTCTTCGCACTCCCCCCAGTATCTGCCCACACACCCTCTCTCTCTCATACCCTGCCAACCCCTCAGGTCCCAGAACCTGCCGGACACGGTCGCTCTCCGTCCTCTCCCCCTCTCCCTCTGCCGTTCCCCCGACCCTCCATCACTTGCCCATCCATGCCCGCCCCCTCTGCCACCCCTGATCACCCACACCCAGACCCTACCAACCCCCATCCTCTGCCTCTTCCCAAGATCCTTCCACCCACCTGGACCCCAGACCCTGCCGACACCTTTCCTCTGCTGCTCTGGATGTCTGCCCACCACCTAAAGCTCAACATGTCGAAGACTGAGCTCCTTGTCTTCCCTCCCAAACCTTGTCCTCTCCCTGACTTTCCCATCTCTGTTGACGGCACTACCATCCTTCCCGTCTCACAAGCCCGCAACCTTGGTGTCATCCTCGACTCCGCTCTCTCATTCACCCCTCACATCCAAGCCGTCACCAAAACCTGCCGGTCTCAGCTCCGCAACATTGCCAAGATCTGCCCTTTCCTCTCCATCCAAACCGCTACCCTGCTAATTCAAGCTCTCATCCTATCCCGTCTGGACTACTGCACTAGCCTTCTCTCTGATCTCCCATCCTCGTGTCTCTCTCCACTTCAATCCATACTTCATGCTGCTGCCCGGATTATCTTTGTCCAGAAACGCTCTGGACATATTACTCCCCTCCTCAAAAACCTCCAATGGCTACCGATCAATCTGCGCATCAGGCAGAAACTCCTCACCCTGGGCTTCAAGGCTGTCCATCACCTCGCCCCCTCCTACCTCACCTCCCTTCTCTCCTTCTACTGCCCAGCCCGCACCCTCCGCTCCTCCACCACTAATCTCCTCACTGTACCTCGCTCTCGCCTGTCCCGCCATCGACCCCCGGCCCATGTCATCCCCCGGGCCTGGAATGCCCTCCCTCTGCCCATCCGCCAAGCTAGCTCTCTTCCTCCCTTCAAGGCCCTGCTGAGAGCTCACCTCCTCCAGGAGGCCTTCCCAGACTGAGCCCCTTCTTTCCTCTCCCCCTCGTCCCCCTCTCCATCCCCCCATCTTACCTCCTTCCCTTCCCCACAGCACCTGTATATATGTATATCTGGTTGTACATATTTATTACTCTATTTATTTATTTATTTATTTTACTTGTACATTTCTATCCTACTTATTTTATTTTGTTGGTATGTTTGGTTCTGTTCTCTGTCTCCCCCTTTTAGACTGTGAGCCCACTGTTGTGTAGGGACTGTCTCTATGTGATGCCAATT
This sequence comes from Tachyglossus aculeatus, assembly GCF_015852505.1. Lineage (NCBI taxonomy): Eukaryota > Metazoa > Chordata > Mammalia > Monotremata > Tachyglossidae > Tachyglossus > Tachyglossus aculeatus. The sequence goes on along the minus strand of NW_024044852.1, from coordinate 1,309,154 downwards.
TGTACTTCCCAAGCGCTTAGTACAGTGCTCTGCACATAGTAAGCGCTCAATAAATACGATTGATTGATTGATTGATTGATTGCTACCCCAGACTCTGCCGACTCCCGACCCCCGTCCTCTGCCACTACCACTCCACCAGTCCCCAGCCCCAGCCCACCCCTCTCCTCTGCTGCCCCCCCGGCCCCCAGCCCCAGCCGCTCCCCCGGCCATGCAGACCCTGTTCCATGCTGAATCCATGCTGCCTGGGACTCTTATTCTGTCTCCTAGAACTCCTGCTGGGGAAGGGCAGAGCCCCAGCCCGGCTCACCAGCCTTGAGCCAGAGGCAGGAAAGGAGATGGAGGCTCAACCCCTCCTCCTCCAGGGCCATGAGCCCAGAGGCTGAGCTGAGCTAGACGGGAACTCTCCTGGAGCCCACCTACATGGAGGAGGATGTGAGGAGCAGGTTTTGTCCCTTGTTTTTGTCCCACCTCCCCATTAGACGTCGAGCTAGGGAACCCCTCTCCCCCAGCTCTGTGCATCTGCTCAGCTCAGGAACTTTCCACTGTCCCCACTAGACCCTGCCCTTAATGAAAAATTGCCCAAGACCCTTGGTGTCATATGCCCAGAACAGCTGCTCCACTGAACTGGGGATCATCCCGTCTTAGCCTGGAATTTTCTGCATAGCAACCAGGGAGGTGACAGTAGAAATCTCTGTAGAAGTGCAGCTTGGAGGAGGCAAGAGCCCAGGAGGCCATGAGAAAAACACTTCAGTGATCCATGAGACCAGCCAGTCCTGACTCTGATTCAGGTTGGCCATTGAATCCCTGCTGGTTGTCCCTGACAGGATTTTTTTAATGACATTTATTAAGCGCTTACTACATGCAAAGCACTGTTCTAAGCTCTGGGGAGGTTACAAGGTGATCAGGTTGTCCCATGGGGGGCTCACAATCTTAATCCCCATTTTACAGACGAGGTAACTGAGGCACAGAGAAGTTAAGTGACTTGCCCAAAGTCACACAGCTGGCTGTGTGGAGTCAGCCGGTGGAGCCGGGATTTTAACGCATGACCTCTGACTCCAAATCCCATGCTCTTTCCACTGAGCCATGCCGCTTCTCTTTTCTGTTTTTTGTTTTCTTTTGCCCTGGTACTATAGTAATATTGGGGTTGAGAAAAAATGTTAGGCAGTACAAACAACAGCCTTGAACTAGTGTCCTGGGGATCATTTCCTCTTCAACTATTCCAGGGTGCTCCTGGTGGGCTGCGGCAGGATCACATAGCATCTGGGGATGGAGATGCAGCTGAGGAGCCCCGTCACAGTAGCTGGGATGGAGAAGATCTCTGTGGCCACCATTGCCTTCTGCTTGGTGCTCTGGTACAAGGCGAGGAAGGAGGCCCAGATGCTGCAGAATCAATCGTATTTATTGAGCGCTTACTGTGTGCAGAGCACTGTACTAAGCGCTAAGCTGTAGAACACCAGCAGGACAAACATGATTAAATTAGCCTTGTTGAAGCTCTCTGGGAGCCTCCTGCACAGGAAACCCAAGGTGAAACTCACCAAGGCCAGAATGCCCAGGCAGCCTAGGACCCAGTAGAAGGCAGTCACAGAGCCCTTGTTACACTCAACGATGATGAGTCCTAGCTCAGAGTGAATGTCCACATCCAGAAAGTGGGGAACAGTACCCACAAGGATTGAGTAAATTATCGCCTAGACCAGGGACCAGACCAGATCTTTAAATGGGGCTAAAAAATTCTTCCAGAATTGCATCTTTCTGGCTACCCCAGTTTCCCTAGTAGTAGTCCTCGCTGGGAACTCCAGCTTGAGAAAAGTGGTTTCAGGCCTGGAGGAGCCCTGGAGGACACTACAGCAAGAGAGACTTTCATCATCTTTGTCCCCAAAGCCAGGCCACCTCCCTGTCCCCTTGTCCCTCCAATCAATCAATATTATCTTCTGAATGCATCCTTTCTGCAGTACAGTGTTCTAGGCCCTTGGGAGTGAACAATACAGTTGGTAGACATCCTTCCCGCCCACAGGAAGCTCACAATCTAGCGGGGGAATCAGACAAGAAAATCAGTTACAGACAGGAGAGGCAACAGTGTACGAGGATATGTACATTAGGGCTCTGGTGTGGAGTGACTGTCAAAGTGCCGGAGAGAGTGCACGCTAGTGCATAAGAGATTCAGAAGGGAGAAATAGAGTGGGGAGGTGAGTGGATAGTCAATGAAGATTTCCTGGAGGTGATACGATTTTGGTAGAGCCTTGTAGATGGGTTGAGTTTTTGACTCTGAGATGAAGGGAGAGAGAATTTCCTTGCCAGAGGAAGGATGTGAGCAAAGGGTCAACCGCAAATAAGATGTTGTACAGTGAATAGGTTCCTGTGAGAGGAGCAAAGTTGTACGGACTGGGTTGCAGTGGGAGATGAAAAGGGATAAGTAGGATGAGCGAGGGAGATAGCTGATTAAATGCTTTGAAGCTGATGGCCAGGAGTTCCTGTTTGGTGTGGAGAAGAATGGGAGACGCCTGGAGTTGAGGGATCGGTGCAGAATGATTTTTCAGAAAAATGCTCTGGGCAGAAGAGTGGAACATGGACTGGAGTGGGGAAAGGCTGGAGCCAGGGATGTCAGCGATGAGGCTGATCCAGAGTCCAAGGCAGGATACGGTGTGCTCGGATCTGCATCGTGGCACTTTGGATGAAGACAAAAGGTCAGGCTCTAGAGATTTTGTAAATGTAGAGCCCACAGTAACTGGTGACTGGTTGGAGATCAGCATTGAAAGTCAAGGACGACTCTAAGGTTTGGGACCCCCTACATGCCCAGAGCTCCCTGAAGCAACAGACACTGCCCAGTGGTCATCACCTGAGAAAGCCGCCACCATGACAGGCTTCAGGATCTTCTGTGAACTGAGCAGGAGCTCATAATACATAGGAACCAGGCTCCCTTCCCTTTACCTGCTCCCGCAGAAAGATTTCCAGACCTGTGCCCTAGTGAAAATTGATCATTATGATATTTTTAAGTGCTCACTATATGCACAGCACCAGTGGGGGAGATGAAAGATAGTTACGCTGGGAACAGTCCATGACCCAGATAGGGCTCACAGTCTAGTGGGCGAGAGACAAAAGATATTTAATCGCCATTTTACAGATGAGCAAACAGGCACAGAGGGGACAAGTGATTTGTGCAGGGTCAATCGATTGATACACTAATTGCACAGGGTCACCTAGCAAACAGGTGGTGGAGTGAAGATTAGAACCCAGCTCCTTCTGACTCGAGACCGAATTTCTATCCCCTAAGTCTCATTGCTTCTTTGATCCTAGCACCAGAAATATTTATTGAGCATTTGCATTACCAGCCCTGAAAGACGAGTTAAGGAACCAGAGTAATCCATGCCTCCCCGCCCACAGGAGGCCCACACTGAAAGGGGGTTGGAGGGTCGACTGGAAAGATCCAATTCAAAACTTAAATCTTGGTCCCATGCTCATTTCCATGGAGGAGAGTCTAATGCTGTAGAAGCCCTAGTCTCAATTTCCCAATGTTCTCCTGAGCTCAATTTGGGATCCAAGGTCTCCAAACCTTCTTCCTTCAAACTCAAACAAACAGTTGCATTTATTGAGCAGCTACTGTGTGCAAGGCACTATACTAAGCAATTGGGAAAGTACAACACAACAGACATTTTCCCTGACCACAGTGAGAACTCATCTCCTGAAGTCAAGTCGGAGGCAGATGGGAGTAACATCATCAAGGAAGACCTGGGCACTGTGCTGTGTGTCCAAGCGCCTATCTTCCCACCCATCAGAATCCTCCCTTCAAGTCTGAGAGCTTCACATCCTGCCCATCACTGTGAGTCCAACCACGGTTCTGGGGCCCATCTCTATAGCAGCCAAATGATTACTTTTAATGTTGCATTGGACTTTCCCTAGCTCTTTGTACAGTGCTCTGCACACAATAAGTATTCAATAAATACAATTGAATAAATGAAGTGGCTCAGCCTGAAGAATTCTGGGTGAAGTGGCAGGGGTTAGGGGTGAAGGTGCACCTCCATAAGAGGGATAAGGGGCAGTGTCCCCAGAATCTGGTAGTAGTTCTAAATATTTTTAAGGTTTACTTTCCTATAAAGTAAAAGTTCCTTGTGGGCCAGAAACATGCCATTTCATTATTATGTACTTCCCAAGAGCCTTGTGTAGTGTACTTTTCAATCACTTACAAGTAATAATAATTATGGTATTCATTCATCATTTACTATAGACTAAGAACTGTAGCAGGCCCTGGGGTAGATACAAGATAATCAGTTCCGATCCCACAAGGGGGCTCACTGTCTAAGTGGGAGGGAGAATAGGTAATTAATATTCGATCTATCAGCACTAAGTATTGAGCACTTAATTTTGGCAAAGCATTGTCCTAAGCATTTGGGAATGTACAGTCAAAATGATGGGCATGGTGCATAGTTCACAATGCTGCTTTATAGCTGAGGAACCTGAAGAATAGAGAAGTTAAGTGATTTGTCCAAGGTCACGCCACACCAAGGGACAGAGCCAGGATTAGAATCCAGGTCTCCTGACTGCCAGGCCTGTGTTCTTTCCAAAGGCCATATTGCTTCTCGATGAGAGATCTGGCACCTGTTAACAAGGAATTTTACTGTCTGAGAAATCAGGAGGGATGTGGAAGCAGATCTTGGATAGGCTCAGAAAGAATGCCAGCAGCTCTGTATAGTCACATCCACAGAGGCTCTCCTTAACATCAACTCTGGAAAGATCCAAACCCCAAGTGGAATCGGGAAAAGAAACCACAGATGATACACTCCATACTGTCCTGCCTGTTTCCATTCAATTTAATCATGGGTCTATGGTCAGGGACTCGTGGCTCAGAGCTCAAGTTCAGCCCACTTTGGCTCACAGTGGGACTGTGCTCTGAGTCTCTATTCAGGCCCCTTCTCTCTTCGTGGCAGGAAGGTTCTACCTGCCTGGGGATGCAGGACAAAACTGTGGGTCAGAGAGAGGTGGGAGCCTAGTTGGTCAGGGGGGAGAGGGGACTTGGCTGACCAGGATGAGGGGCAGGCCTGCCTCAGGGATGAATCTGGTCCTGCAGGCCACAGACGGGCACCAGGAAGGAACCAGGTCTGCTTGAAAACTATTATGGCCTTGAACTTGGGTTGTGTATGAGCAGCAAATCTGTTCCAGGCCACAGCTTTTTGGACACTGGTCCAACCTTGCCTGTTCCCAGCAATCATCAAGTAATTGTTAGGTTCATGGTTGCAGCCGGGGCAGCCCAGAGATGACTGATGCTGTTTTGGAGGTCGGTTTAAGGGAGAAAAGGTCAGGCCCCCTCTCCCGCTGGACTCTGGGCCCTGTTGTTAGAGAAAATGCAAGAAAGCCTGAGCCCCTTTCCCAGGCATTGACACTGGGGTAATGTCTGTACAGGTAATGGGTACACTTAGTGTGGGAAGCAGAGTGGCCACACAGTTTAGGTCAGGATGTGGGGAGTGACTTTTCAGATGGCTATCCAGGCTAGTTACAGTGGCCCTTGCTGTGGGAACCAGAGAAATGGAGTATGCAATGCTCAGGTTTACTCCCTGACACTTTATGACCTTACCTTATGACCTTCCAGCCTCCTGCCTGATGTCACCCTGTTGACCTTGTCGTGACAACCGAGATAGACACTGGTGACAAGGGAAACACTTCTGAGGAGTTCCTCCCCGACCTCTGACTGGTCCCTTAAGCTTCCAGCAGAACTAAATAACGCTTTGTTGCTAGCTGAGGAATGATTCAGTCCCTCCCTCCCCTTCCTGTCTCTCTGGGCCCAAGCCTGAGCCACGTGGCCTCAGCCCAGACTGGGGAGCTCTGGAAATCGCTCCTGCCTGGGAGCGCCAACCTGCATCCCTATATCTTCAACCAAAACAAAGGCTGGAAATAACTTGACAGCTTCCCCTCAGTCTTCTTCGGTAACCCTCGATCCCAAGGAGGGGCAGGACAGGGAGGTAGTTGTTTTCCCCGTCAACGGTGTCGGTCCCAAATGTGGCAATGGGGTTGGCAGGAGGCCAGGAGGGGTGACAAGGTCAGAAAGTCTCATTGAGAAATGCTGTGCTGAGAAGTTCTCGACTCCTATCCCCTGTCGCCTTATCAGGGGTCTCTGTCGCCAGTCCTGGCAACCCCCTAACTCACAGGGGAGACGTGGGCGGGGGGATTCCTCACCTGGCCTGAGCTATGGTGTCACCCTGATTCCCTCACCCCCCACAGCCCCATCAACAACCAGATATAGCACTGTGGTTCTTACAGTCTAGACTTCTAGGCCATATGCGCCTTGTGGACAGGGAACATAACAATAATAATAATAATAATAATGGCATTTATTAAGCGCTTACTATGTGCAAAGCACTGTTCTAAGCGCTGGGGAGGTTACAAGGTGATCAGGTTGTCCCACGGGGGGGCTCACAGTCTTAATCCCCATTTTACAGATGAGGTAACTGAGGCCCAGAGAAGTTAAGTGACTTGCCCAAAGTCACACAGCTGACAATTGGCAGAGCCGGGATTTGAACCCCTGACCTCTGACTCCAAAGCCCGTGCTCTTTCCACTGAGCCACGCTGCTTCAACATGTAAACATGTAAACCAACACTGTGCATTGTACTGATTGCTTATTACAGTGTAATAATAATAATTATAATGGCATTTATTAAGTGCTTACTTTGTGCAAAGCACTGTTCTAAGTACTTGGGAGGTTACAAGGTGATTGGGGGCTCACAGTCTTAATCCACATTTTACAGTTGAGGCAACTGAGGCACAGAAAAGTTAAGTGATTTGACCAGTCACACAGCTGACAAATGGAAGAGCCGGGATTTGACCCCATGACCTCTGACTCCACAGCCCGTGCCCTTTCCAATGAGCCACGCTTATTCTCTACTGTCCACCTTAAGCATTTAATAAATATGATTGATTGATTCATTGATCGACTGATTCCTTTAAACCCGCTCATGTCTTCCCTATGCTAAACACACTCTCCCTTGACCCCATGATTCTCTCCAGTTGCCACCCTTTCTTCCTCTTACCAGTCCTCTCCGAATTGTTTGAGCAAGTTGTCTGCACCGGCTGTCTCCACTTCCTGTCCTCCAATTCTCTTCTTGACCCCTCCAATCTGGCTTCTGCCCCATGTGCTCCATGGAAACTGCCCTCTTATGATCTCCTCTGATCTCCTTTTGCCATATCAAAAGACTTCTACTCCGTGCTGATCCTCCTTGAACTTTAAGCTGCCTTCAACACTGTCAACCACCTCCTTCGCTTGAAAACATTATCCAACCTCAGTTTCACTGACACTGTCCTCTCCTGGTTCTCCTCCTATCTCCTTGGTCGTTTCTTCTCAATCTCTTTCATGGGCTCCTCCTCTGCCTCCCAACTAACTGTGGGGGTTCCTCAAAGTTCAGTTCTGGGTCCCCTTCTATTCTCCATCTACACCCACTCTCTTGCAGAACTCATTCAATCCTCTCACTTCAACTGCCATCACTATGCAAATGATTCCTTTTTCTGCATCCTCAGCCCTGATCTCTGTCCTCCTCTGCAATCTCGCATTTCCTTCTGCCTTCAGGACAGCTCTACTTGGATGTCTAGCCAGCATCTGAAATTAACATGTCCAAAGCATAAGTCCTCATCTTCCTACCAAAACACTGTCCTCCCTATGACTTTCCCATCACTGTAGACAACACCACCATTCCTCTCTCACAAGCCCATAACCTTGGCATTATTCTCAACACATCACCTTCATTCAATTCACATATAAAATCTGTCCACAAATCTTTTATGTTTGTTTAATCTTCATTACATCGCTAAAATCCTACCTTTCCTTTTCTCCCAAAGTGCTACCATGTTAATCCAAAAACTCTTCCTGTCCCACCTTGACTACTGCAATGGGCACTTTACTGACCTCCCTGCCTTCTGTCTCTTCCAATTCCAGCACATACTTCGCTCTGCTGCCCAGGTCTTTTTTTAAAAGATATTTGTTAAGTGCTTAATATGTGCCAGGCACTGTACTACACACCAGGGTAGGTACTACTTAATCAGGTTGGACACAGTACTCATTCATCCATTCATTCAATCAATCGTATTTATTGAGCACTTACTGTGTGCAGAGCACTGTACTAAGCGCTTGGGAAGTAAAAGTCGGCAACATATAGAGATGGTCCCTACCCAACAGCAGTCTCACAGTCTAGAAGGGGGAGACAGACAACAAAACAAAACATGTGGACAGGTTTCAAGTCGTCAGAACAAAAAGAATTAAAGCTAGATGCACATCATTAACAAAATAAATAGAATAGTAAATATGTACAAGTGAAATAAATAGAGTAATAGAGCTGTACAAACATATATTAAGGTGCTGTGGGGAGGGGAAGGAGGGAGGGTGGGGGGATCGGGAGGAGGAGAGGAAAAAGGGGGCTCAATCTGGGAAGGCCTCTTGGAGGAGGTGAGCTCTCAGCAGGGATTTGAAGGAGGAAGAGAGCTAGCTTGGCAGATGTGTGGAGGGAGGGCATTCTGGGCCAGGGGGAGGACGTGAGCCGGGGGTCGATGGAGAGACAGGCAAGAACGAGGTCACTCATATTTGAGTGCATACGTGTGCAGAACACTGTACTAAGCGCTTGAGAGAGGACAACATTACAGTAAACAGACACATTCCCTGCCCAAGGTGAGCCCAATTGGACGTTTTTATAATTTATTCCAATTGCTCACGAACATTTTTCATTCCTTCTGCCCCAGCAGACTGTCCGCACCTTTGGAAAAAGATCTGTCAAGTTTTCTGCTAAGTGCAGGGGTAGATACAAGTTTCTTGGGTCAGACTCAGTACCTGCCCCACATGGGGCTCACAGGCTAAATAAGCAGGAGAACAGGTATTTAATCCCATTTTACATTTGAAAAAGCTGAGACACAGAGCAGTTAAGTAATTTGCCCAAGGTTACAGAGGAAAACAATTAGCAGAGCAGGGATTAGAACCCGGGTCCTCTGACTCCCAGGCCCGGGCTCTTTCCACTAGGGCCAGACTTCTTCTCACGTGGGCAGGTAATATATTGCTTATAGCAATATAGGACCTTGGTTCTAATCCTGGCTCCACCATTTGTCTGCTGTATGACCTTGGGCAAGTCATTTCACTTCTCTTTGCCTCAGTTACCTCATCTGTACAATGGGGTTAAGACTGTGCGCCCGACATGGGACATGGACTGTGTCCTATTTGATGGAGAGGGGGCATGGCCTAGTGGATAGAGCACAGGCCTTGGAGTCAGAAGGACCCACATTCTAATCTCGGCTCCACCACTTGTCTGCTATGTGACCTTGGACAAGTCACTTAACTCCTCTGTGCCTCAGTTACCTCATCAGTAAAACACGGATTAAGATTGTGAGCCCCAACTTGATTTGCTTGTATCTATCCCAGCATATAATATATTGCTTTAGCCTGCTTTGTTTTTTCTTAATGGCATTTAAGTGCTTACTATGTGCTAGGCACTATACTAAGTGCTGGGGTAGATGCACGCTAATCAAATTGGACTCAGTCCCTGTCCCACTTAGGGCTCACAATCTTACGCCCCGTTTTTCAGCTGAGGTAACTGAGGCCCAGACAAGTAAAGTGACTGCACAAGGTCACCCAGCAGATAAGTGGTAGAGCCTACATTAGAACCCAGGTCTTTCTGACTCCCAGGCCTGGGCTCTCCCCACTAGGCCACGCTGCTTCCACTTGTATGTTGTACTTCTCAAGCATCTAGTTCAGTGCACAGCACCCAGAGAGCGCTCAATAAATGCCACAACTGCCGCTGATACTACTACTGCCCCTTGGGATGTCCAAGAGGGTTCCGGGACCCTGCCGTGTCAGGGTCCTTGGGGACCTGTGGGGAGCCCCAAACCTGAAATCACCCACAAGTCTTCTCTTGGAGGGTAACCGTTTCCCCAGATCTAGGCCCTCCACTCTGGCCACTTCCCACGTCTTAAGGGCCTTGAGAGTCTCTGAGCTTCCAGGGGTTGGAAATCCTAGAAAATCCTTAAAACGAAAGAATGGGGGTGAGGAGGAGAGTCAGGGGGAAATTAGATAAGACTCGTGAAAGGGTCGGCAGAATACAGAGATGGACAGAGGTTGGAATTGGAGAGGAGATTTGGGGGTCACCTGAATAACTGAAGCTTTACCTTAAAGACTCTGTGCCTCAGTTCCCTCAGCTGCAAAATGGGGGATTCAATACCCAATCGATCAGTGAACCAGAGATATTTACTGAACGCTTACTATATACAGGGGTCTGTATTAAATCCTGAAGAGAGTACAATGTAACAGCATTGGCATACGAGTACCATGCCCATAATGAGCTTCCAGTCTACTTTGATGATCTTGGACATACTCCAGCGCTTTGCACAGTGCTTGACAAGACCTCTCAGAGGTTTCGGCTGCTGCAGGCAGAGAGCTCTCCGGCTCCCGGAGCTGCTGCGTTTGCAGCTGCTGCATGATGAGAGCTTTCCGGCCCCTCGAGCTGCTGTGTTTGCAGCTGCTGCATGGACAAAGCTCTCTGGCTTCAGGAGCCGCTGAGGCTGCAGCTGCTGCCTGTACAGAGCTTTCGGGCCCCCGGACCTACTGCTGTATGCATAAAACTCTCCGGCCCCTGGACCTGCTGTAGGCAGACAGCTCTACGTCCCCTGGAGCTGCTGTGCTTGCAGCTGCTGCATGTTGAGAGCTCTCCGGCTCCTTGAGCCGCTGCATGCAGACAGCTCTTCGGCCCCCTGCGGCTGCTGCGTTTGCAGCTGGTGCCTACAGAGAGCTCCGCGGCTCCTGGAGCTGCAGTGCTTGCAGCTGGTGCCTGCAGCACGGCGGTCCCGTACTTCGGAAGCCTTGCCCTGTCGTCAGGCGGTCGCGGGGCCTGTCCTGTATAGGACACAGCGGGGCCGAGCCCCTTCCCCCGCCGTCCGCACTCACCTCCGCCGTAGCCACCTCGGACATGGCGCTTTGTTCCCTCGGACGGACTGACAGGCGGGCAGAGGGTCTGCAGAGGTCCCGAGCTCGGCCTTCAGCTCCCCGCGGACTGGGACGCCGTGGGGGCTCCGTTCGTCCCCCGGCCCAGGGCTGTGGGACTGCTAGCAAGGCCCGTCCCTCACTCCCCGCCTCGGCCCTGCGGTGTACCCGGGGTCCCGGACCTCGCTGCAGCCCCACGCCCCGGGACGGACCCACCTCCTGCCCCTCTCCGCCCCGCCCGCAGACCCCCCGCAGACCCGGCCTAGGCAACCCGCTACCTAGCGGCCCCCGCGCGCAGGGCCCGCATGCTCGAGCCTCGCGCCGCCACCTAGTGGCCCCTGTGCTCAACCGTCCCACATGAGGCGTATAGCCTTCATCTAGGTGACTTGATTCAGGTCACACAGCAGAGAAATGGTGGAGTGGGGATTAGAACTCAGACCCTTCTGATTTTCATATCCATGCTCTATCTACTAGGCCACACTGCTTCTCAACAGCTTTTCTACATAACCATTCATTCAATCAATCATATTTACTGAGCGCTTATTGTGTGCAGAGCAGTGCACTAAGCGCTAGGAAAGTACAATTCGGCAACAGAGACAATTCCTACCCAACAACGCGCTCACAGTTTAGAAGAGGGGAGACAGACAACAAAACAAAACAAGTAGGCAGGCATCAATAACATCAATATAAAAGGATAGAAGATGAAAGATCAATCCAATATTTGTGGAAGAGCTTCTGGAGACAGATGTAGGGAGGGCGGGGCGGGGGCGTTGCTGAGATAATTTGGAAGTGCTGGAGTGACAGCAGGAATCGGTTCCCACTCCTTAAAAATCTACAGTGGTTTCCCATCCACTTCCATATCAAACAGAAACTCCTTGGCATGGGCTTTAAAGCACTCAATCACCTTGCCCCCTCCTACCTCACCTCCCCGATTTCCTACTATAACCAAACTGGCACATTTTGCTCCTCTAATGGCAGAGTACTCAATGTATGTTGATTTCATCTTTCTCAAATTGACCCCCATTGTCAATGTCCTGCCTCCAGTCTGGAATGCTCTCCACTGTTAAATCTGACATTCCATTACGTTCCCCACATTCAAAGTCTTATTACTAGCAGATCTCCTCAAAGAGCCCTCCCCAAGTTTTATTTCCTCTTCTCCCACTCCTTTCTAGGTCACTTTTGCATTTGGAGTTGCAACCTTTATTGACCCCTTCTTGAACACAGCAGCATTTATGCACATTCACATTTTATTAATTTATGTATATTAATGTCTATCTCCTCCTGAAGACTGTAAGCTCATTGTGGGCAGTGACCGTTTCTACCAACTCTGATGTATTGTGTTCACCCAAATGTTCAGTACAGTGCTCAGCACACAGTAAGTGCTCAATGAATTTGATTGATCAATTGATTGATAAGACTATAAAATCTCCTGTACACAGGGGCCAGGATTGACAACTGGGTCTCAGACTTTGCACAGGCTTCCTGAGATTGGCGGTTTTGAGTCTGAGTGGTCAGAAGGGGGAGGTTAATAATAATAGACCATCTGAATAGGAGCAGGAATGGGACTGAATTTCAACTTGGACTGTTGTTCCTGAATAAATAAGTTAAGCATACAGGCATCTAACTACCCCAATGTTTCAGTACAGTGTCTAAGAGTATACAAATAGTGCATGGACCTTAGCAAGCACTAAAGCAATACCATTACACAGAGCAGAGCGATAGCCCAAATTGGGTCTCTGACAGTGCTCAGCATACAATAGGCACTAACAAATTATACTGTGTGACCTCCCCTGACGCCCAGGGGTAGACCTTCTTCTGGCCAAGAAGAGAATCCCTAGTGTTGTTGGATCTGGGTGAAGGTCAGTGCTGCTGCCTGAGGCTGTGAAGTGGAGCCCATCTGCCCAGAGTGGCTCCACTACTGATCCTACAGGACAGAAAGCTGGCACCCTATTCACAGTCAAACCTGAAACCCCTCCCTTGACCAGGAGATACTGTGTGTTCCCAGAATCCCTTGGGGAAATTGTCCCCTCCCACTTCCTCTATGGGTCAGTGAGTTTAATAGTTTAATTCCTTACTCCTAATTCACGATCCCCAAAATCCCAACTTTTCTACCAGCCCCTACCTGCCCTTATTTCTCCCCTTCAAATTCTCCACAGACATTGACATTGGGAACAACTTGTCCCTATGGGATAAACTGGTCTCCACACCACGAGATTGGGAATACTTATAGGAGTGAGCTTGAGAATGAGCATGAGGATGAGAATGAAGAAACAGAACCCAAGGAGTTGAGAGTAAGCTATAAGCTAATTTGGAAGCCCCTTGTGTGCAGGGAATGTGTCTTCCAACTCTGCTATATTGTACCCTCCCAGGAGCTCGGTACAGTGTCCTGCACACAGTAAGCACTCACTAAATACTATTTATTGATTGATTGAGAGGAATCCAAGGAGAAGGAGCAGGGTGATTGCAGCTGATCCCCATGGGGAGAGTCTTGGTGAATGAGGGAAGAGGGGAAAATCTGGGGGAAATGGAGTGAGTCCTGAAGAAAAGAGGACAGACTAATAAATGGGAGGGAGGGACTGAGAATTTTATCAATCAATCAATCAGTGGTATTTATTGAGAATTTACGACGTGCAGAGCATTGAAGGAAGCACTTAGGAAGGCACAAGAAAAAAGAGTTGTTAGACATGTGCCCTGCCCACGGTGAGCTCACATCTAGAGGAGGAGATGGAGATTAATGCAAATAAATGTATTATAGCTATGTGCATAAGTGCTGTACAAATGTGTACATAAGGGGGGGAGTAGTTAATTAAAACTGCTGAAGTAATAATAATAATTACTTTGGTATTTGTCAAACACTTATTATGTTCCCGGCACTGTAGAGGCTGGAAGGAATACAAGCAAACCGGGTAGGACATAGTCTCTGTCCCTCGTGGGCCTCACAATCTCAATCCCCATTTTACAGATGAGGCAACTGAGGCACAGAGAAGTGAAGCGACTTGCCCAAGGTGACACAGAAGACAGGTGGCAGAGCCAGGATTAGGACCCATGACCTTCTGACTCCCAGGCCCATGCTGTTTCCACTACACCATGCTGCTTCTCAAAGATCACTGATTTAAGTGCATGGGCGACACAGAGGGAAAGGAGTAGGGGAAAGGAGGATGTAATTGGGGTAGGCCTCTTGGAGAAGATGTGGGGAGAGTGGTAGCTTGTCAGATATGGGGGGAAAGGAGTTCCAGGTCACTGAGAGACGGTTGGCAAGGGATGGGCAATGAGATAGAGGAGGTTGAGCTACATTGAGCAAGATGACACTAAAGGAGTGAAGTGTGACGGTTAGGCTGTAGTTTGAAATCAATGGGGAAGTGTAGGAGGAGGTAAGCTGATTGAGGTCTTCAGAGATTATGGAAAGGTGTTTCTGTTTCATGAGGAGGTAGATAGGCAGCCACTGGAGGTTCTTGAAGAGTGGAGAAATGTGGAATGAACGTTTCTGCAGAAAAATGATATGGGCAGCAGAGTGAAGTACAGACTGGGCTGGGGAGAGTCAGGAGACCAGCAGGTCAGTGAGGAGGCTGATGGCAGTAGTCAAGGCGGGATAACAATAATAATAATAATGATGATGATGATGGTAGTGTTGGTACTTGTTAAGCACTTGCTGTGTCAAGCACTGTTGTAGATTAGATACAAGCTAATAAATCATGCATTGAAGTTCATTCAGTGACTTTCCAACCACTGTAGACGGCACTACCATCCCTCCCATCTCACAAGCCCACAACCTTGGTGTCATTCTCGACTCCACTCTCTCGTTCACCCCACACATCCAATCCTTCACCAAAACCTGCCGGTGTCACCTCCACAACATTGCCAAGATCCGCCCTTAACTCTCCATCCAAACTGCTACCTTGCTGGTTCAATCTCTCATCCTATCCCGACTGGATTACTGCATCAGCCTCCCTTCTGATCTCCCATTCTCCTATCTCTCCTCCCTTCAGTCTATACTTCACTCTGCTGTCCGGATTATCTTTCTACAGAAACGGTCTGGGCATGTTACTCCCCTTCTCAAAAATCTCCAGTAACTGCCTGTCAACCTATGAATCAAGCAAAAACTCCTCACTCCCAGCTTCAAGGCTCTCCATCATTTCGCCCCCTTCTACCTCAGCTCCCTTCTCTCCTTCTACAGCCCAGCCCACACCCTCCGCTCCTCTGCCACTAACCTCCTCACTGTACCTCGTTCTTGCCCATCCCACAGTTGACTCCGGCCCACGTCCTCCCCCTGGCCTACAGTGCCCTCCCTCCACACGTCTGCTAAGCTAGCTCTCTTTCTCCCTTCAAAGCCCTACTGAGAGCTCACCTCCTCCAAGAGGCCTTCCCAGACTGAGCCCCTTTTTTCCTCTCCTCCCCCCATCCCCCCGCCCTACCTCCTTCCCCTCCCCACAGCGCTTGTATATATATTTGTACAGATTTATTACTCTATTTTTTTTACTTGTACATATTTATTATTCTATTCACTTTGTTAATGATGTGCATATAGCTTTAATTCTATTCGTTCTGTTCTATTTGTTCTATTCATAAAGATATTATTCGGTTCTCATATTTTATCAAGTCCATTGAAGCGATTATGCTCATTTCTGGTAATTTGTCTCCTTCAGCTAAATTTTTGTGTCAGCTGAGTTTCCTCAGAATTCAGTGGAACGATTTTTCAGGCTCAAGAGAAGCAGCATGGCTCAGTGGAAAGAACCCGGGCTTGGGAGTCAGAGGTTGTAGGTTCTAATCCTAGCTCCTCCACTTGTCACCTTTGTGACTTTGTGCATGTCACTTAACTTCTCTGTGCTTTAGTTCCCTCATCTCTAAAATAAGGATTAAGACTGTGAGCCTCACGTGTGACAACCTGTTTACCTTGAATAATAATAATGGTAATAATGATGGCATTTATTAAGCACTTACTATGTGCAAAGCACGGTTCTAAGTGCTGAGCACTGTTCTAAGCGCTGGCACTGTTCTAAGTATTGTATCCCCCTCCAGCGCTTAGAATTGTGTTTAGCACATAGTAAGCACTTAACAAAAACAATTATTATTATTATTTGTATTATTAAAAGGAATGTGAGGCACCCAACAAAGAACTCAGGCCCATGAATATGAGATTAAAATCTTCTACACTACTGGCAGAGTTAGCAAAGAAGAAATACTTTTATTTCTTTTTAGAGAGTGTTCACCAGGTCCCTAGTCCAGAGGTTGATTGAAGGGAAACATTTTTTTCATTACTTTATTTATAAACCCTTTCATTACTTCATGGCATCAACACAACAGAAGAGAAATCACTGGTTCAACATTGGCTTATCCAATCTTAGCTTCACTGACACTGTCTTACCCTGATTCTCCTTCCTGTATTTGACCACTCTCTCTTAGTCTCTTTTGCAAGCTCCTCGTCTACCTCCCACCCTCTGACATTGAGAGGGTGTGGGCCTCAAGACTCAGTTCCGGGTCCCCTTCCATTCTCCATCTACACCCACTCCCTCAGAGAACTTATTCACTCCCATGGCTTCAATTACCATCTCTATGATGATAGATGATTCCCAAATGTACATCTCTGGCCCTGTCCTCTCTCCTTCTCTGCAGTCTTGCATTTCCTCCTGCCTTCAGGACATTTCTACCTAGATGTCCCACTGACATCACAAACCAAGCATGTCCAAAACAGAACTTCTCATCTTCCTATATAAGCCCGGTCCTCTCCCTGTCTTTTCCATAAGTGGTGACAATAGCAATATCCTCCCTATCCCACAAGCCTCAACATTATCCTTATCTCTGCCATTCAACATATTCCATTTGTCACCAAATTCTCAGTCAGCCAGTCAGCCATTCGTTTTTATAGAGTGCTAACTCTATGCAGAGAACTGTTTTAAGTGCTTGTGAGAGCACACTATAACAATATAACAGACACATTCCCTGCATACAACGAGATTACAGTCTAGACGTGGAGAGAGATATTAATGTAAATAAATGTATTACTGATATATACATAAATGCTTTAAGGCTGGGAGGGGGGATGAATAAAAGGAGCAGGTCAGGGTGACAGAAGGGAATGGGAGAAGAGGGCTTAGTCAGGGAAGGGCTCCTGTCAGTTATACCTGCACCTCATCACTAAATCTGCTCTTACCTCTCCATATAACCTGCTACTGTGCTGATTCAAGCACTTATCATTTCCCACCTTGACTAGTGCATCTGGTTCCTATCTCTCTGCCTCCTGTCTCTCTTCACTCCAGACCATACTGTTGCTCATACATTTTTTTCTAAAAAAAATTAATTCCACATTTCCCAACTCCTTATGAACCTCCAGTGACTGCCCATTCACCTCCACGTCAAACAGAAACTCTTTACCATCAGCTTGGAAGCATTCAATCAGCTGTCCCCCTCCTATTTTACCTCAATAATTTCCTACTTTAGCTCAGCCCCCATACTTCACTCCTCTACTACAAGTTTACTCACTGTGCCTCTGTCTTGTTTATCTCCACAGTGACCCCTTTTCCAGGGCTTCCCTCTGACATGGAACCCCCTCCCCCTCTAGATATGCCAGACCAACACTTTCGTCACCTTCAAAACCTAATTAACATCACATCACCACCAAGGGGCCGTCCCCAATTAAACCATTTTTTCCTTACTCCCTTTCCTTTCTGAACCACCTATGCACTTTAATGTTTCCTTTAAGCACTTGAAATTCACCTCACCCTCAGTCCCACAGCAGTTATGTATATATCTGAAACTTATTCATTTGTACTAATGTCTATCTCCCACTTTAGACTAAACGTTTATTGTCAGCAGGGAATGTGTCTACCAACTCTGCTGAAGAGTACTATCCTAAATCCTTAGTACAGAGTTCCATACACAATAAGTGCTCAGTAAATACAGTGAGGCCATGGGTTCTAATCCCGGTTCCACCACTTGTCAGCTGTGTGACTTTGGGCAAGTCACTTAACTTCTCTGTGCATCGGTTACCTCATCTGTTAAAATGGGGATTAAGACTGTGAGCCACCCTGATTACATTGTTTGTCTCCCAGCGTTTAGAACAGTTTATTAAAGAGATTACAGTACAATAGAATCGGCATGCCACAATCGCTTCCCTCAAGAAGCCGACAGTCTAGAGGAGGAGACAGACATTGAAATAAATCATAGATCAGGAAAATGACAGGGTATTAGGATATGTACATAAAATCTGCGGGGTTGAGGGAGGGGAAAGTATCACAGTGCTTAAGGGTTACAGAGTCAAGTGAATAGGTCATGCAGGAGGGAGAGCAGTAGGTGAAATGATGGCTTAGCTGGAGAAGGCCTCTTGAAGGAGTTGTCTTGAGTGGTATTGATAATGGTATTTAATAAGAACTTCCAATGAACTAAACTCTGTGCTAAGAACTGGGGTGTGGTCTCTTCCCAAACAGGACTCACAATCCAAATGAGGGATGACAGATGTGTAGAAATGAGGATTAAGTGACGAAAAATGGGAGCCTTCAAACCTAACAAATTTTAAAGTAATAAGAGAGAAAACAATCTTAGGAGGGGCAGACTTCAATTGCCTCACTACTACAGGCCACAGGTCTTGGTAATGAGATACCGATGTCTCTACAGTGGTCTTACAGTTTCAAAGGAGATTTTGAGTGCTCCAATTCCCTGTTGAATTACACAGGAAATTATTACTGTAGCCTAGAGGTTGACTTGAAAGGGGGGCCAGGAGCTGGAAGGGGATGGAAGAATTTAGGCTCAAGACCAGTCAGGTCCTATTTGTAATGTCAGTACGTCACTCTCCAGGCCAGAGCTCTCTATGCAAAGCCCTCTAAAATTCCATCCTCTGATTAACACACACCACCCCACATCACCCCAACTCAACAACTACCTTAGTTCATACATTTAGGTTAGAGTTAGGGTTAGAGTCAGAATTAGAGTTAGGGTTAAGGATAGGCTTTGTATTATATATATTACATATACATGTGTGGGGGCATTGTATTAAAAACAGTCTGGCTCAGTGGATAAGGATATTACTGGGAGTCAGAAGGACATGGGTTCTAATCCCAGATCTGCAACCTGTCTGCTGTGTGACCTTGGCCAAGTCACTTAAATTTTCAGTGCCTCAGTTACCTCATCTTTAAAATGGGGATTAAGACTGTGAGCCCCATTTGATACACTCTCTGAATGTGTCCAACCTGATTAGATTGCATCTACCCCAGTGCTTAGAACAGTGCTTAACCCATAGTAAGGGCTTAACTAATACCATAATTATATATATATATATAATTATATATATGTATATGTATATATACACACACACATTTGCAGTGGATGGAGAGAAGATTGAAATAGTTGATCATTTTTCTCTCTTGGGATCGATAATCAATAATAAAGGAACTAGTAGCCAAGAAATACACCAAAGATTAATGTTAGGAAAACTTGCTTTGAAGAGCCTTGAAAAAGTCATGAAATGTACCGATGCAACAATTGCCACAAAAATACAAATTATCAACTCTACGGTGTTTCCAGTGACAATGTATGGATCTGAAAGCTGGACAGGGAAAAAACAGGATAGAAAGACCATCGATTCTTTTGAAATTGGTGGGATAAAGATTTTGTGAATACCGTGTACTGCCCCAAAAGCAAACAAACGGATTGTAAAGCAAATTCAACTATAGTGGTCTTTGAAAGTCAAATAACTCGTTTTATATTAGCATATTTTGGACACATAATCAGGAGGACTGATTCTCTGGAGAAGACACTATTGCTAGGAAAGTCCAGGGAAAACGTGAAAGAGGCAGACTGGCAGGTAGATGGATAAAGACTTTAACAACGATAATGGAAGAACCATTAGTAAGGTTACGGATTAAGGCAGAAGACAGGAGGTTCTGGAGAAAGTATATCCATGGAGTTGCTATCAATTGGAAATGACTTGAAGGCACTTAGTAGTAGTAAAACTTGGTAGGTGCAGTAATCCAGTTGGGATAGGATGAGAAATTGAATCAGCAAGGGAGCCATTTGGAACTCTAGTTTCCAGGACCCAAGTTAGTAAATCATCACAACGGGAGGAGCCATTTCCATCTTATTCTTCCTCAAACAAGGAATTTCTCCTTCCCATCCTCCCATTCATGAAGCCTCAGTCCCCTGCCCCACCCCACTCAGCCTGGGGGAGGATCAGAGGATGGATTCAGAGGAATCTGTTGCTCTCTCGAGCTTTGAAATCAGAAGGTATCAGAAAATGAAATCTATCAACTGACTGACTGAATGAGAAGCTGATTGTCTAAGGTGGTATATGAGATGAAGCTGAAACCACCCACAGTTGATGTAGATTGTCAGTAATATTAGAAAAAGTTGGGATGTTGGGATGCAGATGCTGTTGTTTCCACGGGAACCCTGGGGTGCAGAACCATTGCTGCAGCTTTAGGGACTGGCCCTTTACCTCTACAGGACCTCAGGGACCTCGCAGGCATAGGAGTTTGGCATTGGCCAGGACACGAGGTCCCACCTGAGTTGATCCTCCAGGGCTTCTCCACAGAGCAGTGGCAGCTTGATCTCTGGGGATGGGGGACTCTCTAAAGAACATCTCCCTGCCCACAGGAGATAAGAGAGAGGCTGAGGGTGCCATGCTGTCCCTTCCTTCGTAGCCAGCTGCACCCAAGAACTGGAGTGGAGAGAGGACCATCCCACCCCAGCAGAGGTCGGAGCCCTACAGTCTTATGCTGCCCCAGTGAGTGTGACCCGGGGGTGTTGGAGGGAGAGGGCAAGACCGTGATGAGGTTGCAACAGATGGAGCCATTCAGGGGAAGTGCTCACACATGGGGCCAGTGTCAGAATTGAGGGCAGGGCTACATCCTCAGAGGGGCAGGGGGGCTTTCAGGAGGATAAGTATTTGACAGTGCAGTGGCCCCAACCATCACTCATCTCCTCTTCCTCATCCACCTCCATCCAGCTAAAATGTCTGGCTAAGGCCCTGCTGCACAGCATCAGCATTATGCTGTGGTCACCTCGGCCAGGAGTGGGTTCTGGATGTCAGAAAATATTTCTGGTGAGAAATGACAGGGAGTGAATGAGAGAGTGGGATTGGTTCTAGAACACAAGCACTATCATCAACTCCTCCGTACAGAAATATTGGGTGAACATAATGGAGGTAAGAGATTCAATCCCTTCTCTCCTGGACTTACCAGCCTGCTGGGCAAGACTGATCCAAAATAGCTTACAACTAGGGGAAAATAAGCATGAAAATGCGAATGCGAGCTTAATAACTTCGTCCATAGTAAAGTGAATCTATACATAGGGAAGAGCTATGGGCAGTTGTGAATGTGTAAATGCAGAGGTGGCATCTGGGCTGATTTGGCCTGGGGAGAAGAAACATCAATCTGGCCAAATTTGGAGGGAGACAGAGATTTGGGCAGAAGGAAGGTTCTAGGCCATGTGTTAGAGAAGGGAATGTCCTTGGAGAGGCACAGGGAGCACATCTGTTTCCAAGGGCTGGAGGGGAGTTGGTGTAGAGGGAAGGGAAACACAGAGGAGAACACCGGTCAAAAGCCTTGAAGCTAGTGGCAAGAAGTTGATTGGAGTCAACCAGACTTCAGTTAGTTTCATTTTCCTCTGAGAACCACAGTCAGATTGGTTGTGACTGCGGCTGTGTGTGTGCCCAGGCAGTGAACAAACCTTGGCTGGCGGAGGTCTGGAAGGGAGGAGGAGAAGGGAATCTTCTCCCATCAACTTCCAGGGGAACAGTGTGTCTGGGCCCAGGGAGAGGCAAAGAGTAGTGGTAGTAGTTAGGGAACCTGGGTTCGAATCCTGACTCTGCTAGAAATTCATTCATTTTTTCAATAGTATTTATTGAGCACTAACTATGTGCAGGGTACTGTACAAAGTGCTTGGGAAGTACAATTCAGCAACAGATAGAGACAATCTCTACCCAACAACGAGCTCGGGGACCTGGGTTCTAATCCTGGCTCTGCCCCTTGACTGCTGGGTGATGTTGGGCAAGGTACTTTGCCTCTCTGTGCCTCAAATACCGCATCTGTAAAATGGGAATTGACTGAGCCCTAAGTGCTCAGTAAATACCATTGTTTGATTAATTGATGGGAACATGCCCCTGCTCCCTCTCAGGATCACACCTGGAGAGATTCCAGTACTCTAACATTCTCAGCTAAGGGAGGGAGAGTCAGGCAGAGGGATACCCATTCTATTCCTAGCTTGGGCATTGGCTAGCTAGTGGAAGGCAATCTGCTACAAATTAAAATGCACCTGTTCTGGGTAGCAGTGGCAGGAAGGAGAGTCTGGGGTGGAGACTCTGGTTTACTGGGTGGAAGAAGGCAATGGCAAACCACTTCTCTATTTTTACCAAGGCAACTCTATGGATACAGCACCAGAATGCTTGCCGATGGAGGTGGGGCATTCTGGGAGAGATGCATCCATGGAGTCGCTAAGGGTCAGAGGGGAATCGACAGCATTAGTCAATACGTGCCACACAACTGCACATATTAATATTATTGAACACTACAGGTGACAAATAAGTACAACAGATTGATTTAATAATAATGATGATGGTATTTGTTAAATGCTTACTATGTTTGAAGCACTGTTCTAAGCGCTGGCAAACTCCAAAAGGAATTACTGTTGATTACTTCATCGGTGCTATCATTCCATATTTATTAAGCATTTATTGTATGCAGAGTCTACCTACTGGATTGTTACCTCCTAGTGGGTAGAAAAATATCTGCCAACTGCGTTGGATTGAACTCTCCCAAACATTCATTCATTCATTCAATAGTATTTATTGAACACTTACTGTGTGCAGAGCACTATATTAAGTGCTTGGGAAGTACAAGTCAGCAACATATAGAGACGGTCCCTACCCAACATAGGCTCACAGTCTAGAAGGGGGATACAGACATCAAAACAAAACATGTAGACAGGTGTCAAAACCATCGGATAAATTATAATTAAAGCTATATGCACATCATCAACAAAATAAATAGAATAGTAAATATGTACAAGTAAAATAAATAGAGTAATAAATCTGTACAAATATATTTACAGGTGCTGTGGGGAGGGGAAGGAGGTAGGCCGGGGGGGGTGGGGAGGAGGAGAGGAAAAAAAGGGCTCAGTCTGACAAGGCCTTCTGGAGGAAGTGAGCTCTCAATAGGGCTTTCAAGGGAGGAAGAGAGCTAGCTAGGCAGATGTGTGGAGGTAGGCCATTCCAGACCAGGGGGAGGATGTGGGCCAGGGGTCGACAGCGGGACAGGCGAGAATGAGGTACAGTGAGGAGGTTAGCGGCAGAGGAACGGAGGGTGTGGGCTGGGCTGGAGAAGGGCAGAAGGAAGGTGACAGAGGAGGAGACGAGGTGATGGAGAGCCTTGAAGCCGAGAGTGAAGAGTTTTTGCTTGATTCATAGGTTGACAGGCAGCCAATGGAGAATTTTGAGCAAGGGAGTAACATACCCAGAACCTTTCTGCACAAAGATGACCCAGGCAGCAGAGTGAAGTATAGACTGAAGTGGGGAGAGACAGGAGGATGGGAGATCAGAGAGGAGGCTGATGCGGTAATCCAGCCAGGATAGGATGAGAGATTGAACCAGCAAGGTAGCGGTTTGGATGGACAGGAAAGGGCGGATCTTGGCGATATTCTGGAGGTGAAACCGGCAGGTTTGGGTGATGGATTGGATGTGAGGGATGAACGAGAGAGCTGAGTCGAGGATGACACCAAGGTTGCTGGCTTGTGAGATAGGAAGGATGGTGGTGCTGTCTACAGTGACGGGAAAGTCAGGGAGAGAGCAGGGTTTGGGAGGAAAGATAAGGAATTCCATCTTGGACATATTGAGTTTTAGATGTCGGGCAGACATCCAGATGGAGATTTCCTGAAGGCAGGAGGAGACACGAGCCTGAAAGGAGGGAGAGAGAGCAAGGGCAGAGATGTAGATTTGGGTGTCATCAGCGTAGAAATGATAGTTGAAGCCGTGGGAGCGAATGAATTCACCAAGGGAGTTAGTGTAGATAGAGAACAGAAGGGGACCAAAAACTGACCCTTGAGGAACCGCAACAGTAAGTGGACAAGAGCGGGAGGAGGAGCCCGCAAAGGAGAGCGGGAGAAGAATGGCCGGAGAGATAAGAGGAGAACCAGTAGAGGACGGAGCCTGTGAAGACAAGGTTGGATAGCGTGTAGAGGAGAAGGGGGTGGTCCACAGTGTCGAAGGCAGCTGATAGCTCGAGGAGGATTAGGATAGAATAGGAGCACTTAGTACAGTGCTCTGCACACAGTGAGTATACAGTAAATACCATTGAGCTTTTGCTTGATATGTTCATACCCCTACATGTATCAATACTATTGAACTCTATAGGTGATCAATGAATACAACTGCTTTATTTATTAAAATGGGAATCAATCATATTTATTGATCACTTACAGTGTGTAGAGCACTGTATTAAGTGCTTGGGAGGGTACAATATGATATAATTTGTAGAAATGTTACCTGCCCAGAAGGAACTTAAATCCTGGAGGGAATGTCAATGTTTCTAAATTGAAGTTCCCCTCTTCCTTTCCAGGGAGTCAGCATCATTTCCCTGAAATGACCAACATCTCCACGGTGGTTGAGTTCCTCCTCCTGGGTTTCTCTGACATCAGGGAGCTGCAGCTGCTCCATGCCATGCTGTTCTTCCTGGTCTACCTACTGGCCCTTCTGGGTAATCTCCTAATTATTGCTTTCACCGCACTCGATCAGCATCTCCACACCCCCATGTACTTCTTTCTCAAAAACTTGTCCTTCACTGATTCTGCTACATTTCTACAACGGTACCCAAATCCATTGTCAACTCCTTGACCAGTGACAGCTCCATCTCCTTTCTGTGTTGTGTCTTGCAGCTCTTCCTAGTGGTCTTGTTTGCTGCTTCAGAGTTTTATGTTCTCACTGCAATGTCTTATGACCGCTATGCTGCCATCTGCTCCCCCCTGCGCTATGAGCTCTTCATGAACAAAACAGCTTGTATACACATGGCAGCAGTGTCATGGCTCAGTGGGGGTCTGTTTAGAGTCTTGCTTTCAGCTTCCACCTTCTCCCTGATATTTTGTGGGTCCAATTTTGTTGAGCAGTTCTTCTATGACGTCCCCCCTCTGATAAAGATCTCCTGCTCTGAAGTCCACATTGCCATTGATGTGAGTGTGGCTGCTGGGTTAGTCTTAGATGTCATCTGCTTCATTTACATCACCCTTACCTATGTCTTCATCTTCTCAGCTGTGCTGAGGATGCCATCCTCCGAGAGCCGAACCAAAGCCTTCTCCACCTGCCTGCCCCATCTCACTGTCATCATCATTTTTCTCTTTACTGGAGCATTTGCCTATCTCAAACCACCTGCAGACTCGCCCTCGGCTCTGGATCTGCTGGTTTTCATGATCTACAATGTGGTGCTCCCCACTGTGAACCCCCTTATCTACAGCCTGAGGAACAGGGAGCTGAAGGATGCCCTGGGCAGGATCCTAAAGGGGACATTCCCCCAGCATCCGTTCTGGGACAAAATGTCTGTGTCCATGTACCCATAATCCCCTACCTCCCTTAAAAGAGGAATTGCTCTTCAACATATCCAAATATATCACTGACCCAGAGTCCCAAAAATCAAGTCTGAATATTCAGGATTTGTCAAGGTCTGGGCAGTTGGCTGATAAGATTAGGTCGTGAGTGACAATGCATTCCCTAGGAAGCCTCATGGCTAAATGGCACGTGAATGCGTGTCACATGACCTGAGTTAATAATAATAATAATATTGATGGTATTTATTAAGCACATATTTATGCAGAAAGCACTGTTCTAAGTGCTGGGGAGGTTACAAGGTGATCAAGTTGTCCCACCTGGGGCTCAGTCTTAATCCCAATTTTACAGACGAGTTCTAATCCCAGCTCGGCCACTGGCCTGTTGTGAGACCTGGCATTAGTGTCTTACCATTCCAGGGCTTTCACTTCCTCTTACACTCTGAGCCCTTTTGGGACAGGAAACGTGTCTGATTGGATTGTAATTTCATTTTTGGGCTGTAAACCCATTGTGGGCACGGATTGAATCTATCAACTCGTATTGTACTCTTCAAAGTGCTTACTATGATTTTCTGCGCACAGTGAACACTCAACAAATACATTCGATCATAGAATTAATTTGTTTCTGCTTCATCACGTGGCATGGACATGGACACAGAAATTGTTAACACCAGATAATAAAAATGATAATAATCATAATAATGGTGTTTGAAAGGAGACAGAGACATTCACTGTTGGAACACTAGTTTCCAGAACCCAGGTTATTAAATCATCACATCAGGAGGAGCCATTTCCATCCTATTCTTCCTCAAGCCAGGAATTTCTCCTTCCCATCATCCCATTCCCAAAACCCCAGTCCCCTGCCCCACCCCACTCAGCCTGGGGGAGAATCATAGGATGGATTCAGAAGAATGCCTTGCTCTATCTAGCTTTGCAATAAGAAGGTGTCAGAAAATGAAACTGTTCAACTGACTGATTGAATGAGAAGCTGATTGACTAAGGATGTATATGAGGTGAAGCTGAAACCACCCACAGTTGTTGTAGATTGTCAATAACATTAGAAACACTTGGGATATTGGGATGCATATGCTGTTGTTTCCATGGAAATCCTGGGGTGCAGCACCATTGTTGCAGCTTTAGGGACTGGGCCATTATCTCTGCAGGACCTCAGGGACCTCTCAAGCAGAGGATGTTGGCATCGGCCAGGACACGAATTCCCACCTGAGTTGATCTTCCTGGGATTTCCCACGGTGCAGTGGCAGCTTTATCTTTGTGGAGGGGGACTCGCTGAATAACATCTCCCTGCCCAGAGGTGATCAGAGAGGGGCTGAGGGTGCCATGCTGTCCCTTCCTTCATAGCCAGCTGCACCCAAGAACTGGAGTGGAAAGAGGACCATCCCTAGCCCACTGAGGTCAGAGCCCTCCAGCCCTACGATGTCCTAGTGCATGTGGCCGGGGGATATTGGAAGGGGAGGGAGAAACCTTGATGGAGATGCAAGAGATGGAGCCATTCTGGGGAAGCGCTCCCACACGGAGCCAGTTTCAGCCTTTGGGGCAGGGCTTCATCCCCAGAGGGGCAGGTGGGCTTTCAGGAAGGTATGTATTTGATGGTGCAGTGACCCCAACCATCACTCATCTCCCCTTCTTCATCCACCCCCATTCAGCTAACATGGAAGCCACTTGCCTGGCTGGGGCCCTGCAGAACAATGTCATCACTTCAGCCAGGAGTTTGTCTTGGACGTCAAAATAAGTTTCTGGTGGGAAATGACAGGGAGGGAATTAGAGAATGTGATTGTTTCTAGACCACTAGCACTAACATCAACTCCTCCATGCAGGAATGTTGGGTGAACACAATGGAGGCAAGAGATTCAATCCCTTCCCTCCTGGATTTACCAATCTGCTGAGCTAGACTGGTCCAGAATAATTTACAGCTAGGGGGAAATAAGAATGGAAAGGTGTATGCACAGCTTAATAAGTGCTTAATAATGTGAATCTATAGGTTGGGAAGTACAATTAGCAGTTGTGAATGTGTAAATGCAGAGGTGCTATCTGCCCTGATTTGGCATGGGGAGAAGAAGCATCAATATGGGCAACTTGGAAGGGAGAGGGAGATTCGGAAAGAAAGAAGGATCTAAGCCATGGGTTGGAGAAGGGAATGTCCTTTTTCATTCATTCATTCAATCGTATTTATTGAGCGCTTACTTTGTGCAGAACAGTGTTCTAAGCGCTTGGGAAGTACAAATCGGCAACATATAAAGACCCTAACCAATAACGGGCTCCCAGTCTAGAAAGGGGAGACAGACAACAAAACAAGTAGACAAGTGAAAATACCATCAGAATAAATAGAATTATAGCTATGTACACGTCATTAATTAAATAAATTGAGTAATAAATATGTACAAACATACACAAGTGCTGTGGGGAGGGGAAGGGGATAGGGCGAGGAGGTATAGGGCGGGGAGGAGGAGGAGAGGAAAAGGGAGGAGATCTATTTCCAAGGGGTGAAGGGTAGTTGGTGAAGAGCGAAGGGAAACACAGAGGAGAACACTGGTCAAAAGCCTTGAAGCTAGTGGCAAGGAGTTGATTGGAGTCAACCAGACTTCAGTCTGTTTCATTTTCCGTGAGAAACACAATCAGATTTGTTGTGTCGGCGGCTGTGTGTGTATTC
Organism: Tachyglossus aculeatus; assembly: GCF_015852505.1. Lineage (NCBI taxonomy): Eukaryota > Metazoa > Chordata > Mammalia > Monotremata > Tachyglossidae > Tachyglossus > Tachyglossus aculeatus. The sequence goes on along the minus strand of NW_024044852.1, from coordinate 1,281,038 downwards.
AAGGTGGGGCAGGGGAGGCAGTGAGCAAACCTTGGCTGGAAGAGGTCTTGAGGGGAGGAGAAGAAGGGAATTTCTCCCATCACCTTTCAGGTAAACAGTGTGTCTGGGATCAGGGAGAGGCAAAGAATAGTGGTAGTAGTAAGGGAACCTGGGTTCTAATCCCGACTCTGCCATTCATTCTTTCCTTCATTCACACAATCGTATTGATTGACTGCTTACTGTGTGCAGAGCATTCTACTGAGCCCTTGGAAAGTACAATTTGGCAACAGATCAGGACACACCCTACCCAACAACTGGCTCGGAGACCTAGGTTCTAGTCCTGGCTCTGCCCCTTGTCTGCTGTGTGACGTCGGGAAATTCACTTTGCTTCTCTGTGCCTCAGATGCCGCATCTGTAAAATGGGAATTTAGAGTGAGTCTTGCATAGTTGCAAACCTTGAAGATAATTGTGAGGTGTTTTTGTTTCATGTGAAAAGATACATGGTGCCAGTGAAGGGTTTGGAAGAGAGATGTTTGAGTGCTTCTTTGTCTTTTCTTATGCTATCATGTCGTCTCTGATCCATAGTGAATGAATGGACATATATCTCCAGGAACGCCCCATTCTGCAACTGCAAATGTTTTGGTAGTTTATCCATAGAGGTTCTTTGGTAAGAATACAGAAGTGGTGTACCATTGCCTTCTTCCCTGCAGTAAACCTGAGTCTCCTCCTCGACTCTCTCCCATGACACTGCAGCCCAGCACAGGTGAGTTTTGACTTGTAGCAGATTGCCTTCCACCCGCTAGCCATTGCCCAAGCTGGGAATGGAACGGGTATACCTCTTCTTAACCATCCGTCTGGTAGCCGAGACTGGTAGAGTAGTAGAAACTCTCCAGGTGTGATTTTGAGTGGGTGGAGTGATGCTTTAGCAAATAGTTAAATGAATGGATGAGTTGCTTCATAGGTGTGGGTTTGTGTGACTGTGTGTATTTATGTGTAAGTAACCACAGTCAGTTGAAGCTTGTGTGTGTGTGTGTGTGCGTGCATACATGTGTGTGTGTGTGTGTGTGTGTGTGTGTGTGTCTCTATGTCCGAGTAGCTGGCTGGGTGTGCGCACGCGTGTGTGTGTGTGTGTGTGTGTGTGTGTATGTGTGTCTGTGTGTGGGGGGGTGTGGGTGTCTGAGCGGCTGGCTGGGGCCCTGCAGCCCAGCGTCAGGATTATGCTGCGGTTACCTTGGCCAGAAGTGGGTCCTGGTTGTCAGAAAATGTTTCTGGTGGGAAATGACAGGGAGGGAATGAAAGAGTGTGATTGGTTCTAGACCACCAGCACTATCATCAACTCCTCCATGCAGAAATGTTAGGTGAACACAATGCAGGTAAGAGATTCAATCCCTTCCCTCCTGGACTTGCCAGTCTGCTGGGCTAGACTGTTCCAAAATAATTTACAGGTAGGGGAAAATAAGCATGAAAACGTGACTGCACAGCTTAATAAGTTCTTACATAGTAATGTGAGTCTATATGTAGGGAAGAGCTATGAGTAGTTGTGAACATGTAAATGCAGAGGTGGCATCTGGGCTGATTCGGAATGGGGAGAAGAAACATTAATCTGGGCAAGTTTGAAGGTAGAGGGAGATTCAGGCAGAAGGAAGGATCTAAGCCATGTGCTGGAGAAAGGAATGTCCTTGGAGCGGCACAGGGAGCAGATCTGTTTCCAAGGGGTAGAGGGAAGTTCGTGAAGAGGGAAGGGAAACGCAGAGAACACCGGTCAAAAGCTTTGAAGCTAATGGCAAGGAGTTGATTAAAGTCAACCAGACTTCAGTCTGTTTAATTTTCCTCTGAGAACCACATGCAGATTTGTTGTGTAGGCGGCTGTATGTGTATCCAAGGTGGGGCAGGGGAGGCAGTGAGCAAACCTTGGCTGGCGGAGGGCTGGAGGGGAGGAGGAGAAGGGAATCTTCTCCCATCACTTTCCAGGGCAAAAAGGTGTCTGGGCCCAGGGAGAGGCAAATAGTAGTGGTAGTAGTAACGGGACTTAGGTTATAATCCTGACTCTGCTATTAATTAATTTATTCATTCAATCGTTTTTATTGAGCGCTTACTGTGTGCAGAGAACTGTACTAAGCACTTGGAAAATACAATTCGGCAACAGAGACAATCCCTACCCAACAGAAAGCTTGGGGACCTGGGTTCTAATCGTGGATCTGCCCCTTGACTGCCGGGTGATGTTGGGCAAGGCACTTTGCTTCCCTGTGCCTTAAATACCTCATCTGTAAAATGGGAATTAAGACTGAGCCCTAAGTGCTCAGTAAATACCAGTGTTGATTAATTGATGGGTAAATACCTCTATCCCCTCTCAGGATCACACTTGAAGAGTTTCCAGTACCCTACCAGTCTCAGCCAAGGGAGTGAGAGTCAACCTGATGGATACCCATTCCATTCCTAGCTTGGGCACTGGCTACCGAGTGGAAGGCAATCCACTACAAGTCAAAAGGCACCTGTTCTGGGCATCAGTGGCAGTGGAGAGAGTCGAGGGTGGAGACTCAGGTTTACTGGGTGGAAGAAGGCAATGGTAAACCACTTCTCTATTTTTACCAAGAAAACTCTATGGATACATACCAGAACGCTTGCAGATGGAGGTGGGGCATTCTGGGAGAGATGCGTCCATGGAGTCGCAATGGGTCCGAGGCCAATCCACAACATGTCAACACATGCCAGACCAATGCACACTACACTACTGAACACTACAGGTGGCAAATAAATACAACAGATTGATTTAATAATAATGATGATGGTATTTGTTAAAAGCTCACTATGTGTGAAGCACTGTTCTAAGCACTGGCAAACTCAAAAAGGAATTAGTGTTGATCACTTCATCTATGCTATCAATCCATCGTATTTATTAAGCGTTTATGGAATGCAGAGTCTACCCACTAGACTGTTACCTCCTGGTGGGCAGGAAAGTATCTGCCAACTCTGTTGGATTGAACTCTCCCAAGCACTTAGTACAGTGCTCTGCACACAGTGATTATTCAGTAAATACCATTGAGCTATTGATTGATGTGTTTATACCACTGCGTGTATCAATATTATTGAACTCAATAGGTGATCAATGAATACAACTGATTTATTTGTTAAAATGGGAATCAATCATATTTATTGGTTACTTATAGTGTGTAGAACACTATACTAAGTGCTTGAGAGAGTACAATATGACATAATTTGTTGAAGTGTCACCTGCCCAAAAGGAACTTACTGTCTGGAGGCAATGCTAGTGATTCTAAATTGAAGTTCCTCTCTTCCTTTCCAGGGAGTCGGCATCATCTCCTAGAAATGACCAACATCTCCACGGTGGCTCAATTCCTCCTCCAGGGGTTCTCTGACATCCGGGAGCTGCAGCTGCTCCATGCCACGCTGTTCCTCCTTGTCTACCTAGTGGCCCTTCTGGGGAATCTCCTCATTGTTGCTGTCACCACCCTCGACCAGCGTCTCCACACCCCCATGTACTTCTTTCTCAAGAACCTATCGTTCACAGACCTCTGCTACATTTCTACAACGGTCCCCAAATCCATTGTCAACTGCTTGACCAGTGACAGCTCCATCTCCTTTCTGGGATGTGTCTCCCAGCTCTTCCTAGTGTTCTTGTTTGCCGCTTCAGAGTTCTATGTCTTCACTGCAATGTCTTATGACCGCTATGCCGCCATCTGCTCCCCACTGCACTATGAGCTCATCATGAACAAAACAGCCTGTATGCGCATACTAGCAGCATCATGGCTCAGTGGGTGTCTGGTTGGAGTCTCGTTTTCAGCTTCTACTTTCTCACTGACCTTTTGTGGGTCCAATTTTGTTGAGCAGTTCTTCTGTGATGTCCCCCTTCTACTGAAGATCTCCTGCTCTGAAGTCCACATTGCCATTCATGTGAGTTTGCCTGCTGGGTTCATCTTGTCTGCTGTCTGCTTCACTTACATCACCCTCTCCTATGTCTGCATCTTCTCAGCCGTGCTGAGGATGCCGTCCTCCGAGGGCTGAACCAAAGCCTTCTCCACCTGCCTGCCCCATCTCACTGTCATCATCATTTTTCTCTTTACCACAGCATTTGCCTATCTCAAACCACCTTCAGACTCTCCCTCGGCTCTGGATCTGCTGGTTTCCATGTTCTACACTGTGGTGCCCCCCACTGTGAACCCCCTTATCTACGGCCTGAGGAACAGGGAGCTGAAGGCTGCCCTGGGCAGGATCCTAAAGGGGACGTTTCCCCAGCATCCATTCTGGGACAGAACGTCTGTGTCCATGTACCAATAACCCCCTACCTTCCATAAAAGAGGAATTGCCCTTAGACATAAAGATATATACCTCTGACCTAGAGGCCCAAAGAACAAGTCGGGATATTCAGGATTTGTCAAGGTCTGGGAGGTTGGCTGATAAGACTAGGTCATGAGTTGCGATGCATTCCCTAGTAGGCCTCATGGCTCAATAGCATGGGAATGGGTGTCACATGACCTGAGTTCTAATCCCAGCTCGGCCACTGGCCTGCTGTGTGACCTGGCGTTAGTGTCTTACCGTTCCTGGGCTCTTATGTCCTCTTACACTCTGAGCCCCTGTGGGACAGGAAACATGACTGTTTGGATTGTAATTTCATCTATGGACTGTAAACTCATTGTGGGAACGGATTGTATCTACCAACTCCATTGTATTGTACTCTTCAAAGTGCTGAGTACAGTGTAATACACACAGTAAACACTCGACAAATGCCATCGATTGATTGAATTATTTATCATCACGTGGCACAGACATTGACATAGAAATTAACAGTGAATAATAAAAATAATAATAATAATGGTATTTGAAACGAGATAGAGACAGTCACTAATGGAACTCCATTCATTTAATTGTATTTATTGAGGGCTTATTGTGTGCAGGGCACTGGACTAAGCGCTCGGGGAGTACAAGTAGGCAACATATAAAGGTGTTCCCTACCCAACGACGGGCTCACTGTCTAGAAGAGGGAGACAGACAACAAAACCAAACATGTAGACAGGTGTCAAAACTGTCAGAATAAATAGAATTATAGCTATATGCACATCATTAACCAAATAGAGTAGTAAATATGCACAAGTAAAATGAATAGAGTAATAAATCTGTACAAATCTCTTCCACAGGGGAGGGGAAGGAGGTAGGGCGGGGGGGGGTGGGGAAGGAGGAGAGGAAAAAGGGGACTCAGTCTGGGAAGGCCTCCTGGAGGAGGTGAGCTCTCAGTAGGGCTTTTAAGGGAGGAAGAGAGCTAGCTCGGCAGATTTGCAGAGGGAGGGCATTCCAGGCCAGGGGGGATGACGTGGGCCGGGGGTCGACGGCGGGACAGGCGAGAACGAGGCACAGTGAGGAGGTGAGCAACAGAAGAGGAGAGGGTGCGGGCTGGGCAGTAGGAGAGAAGGGAGGTGAGGTAGGAGGGGGTGAGGTGATGGAGAGCCTTGAGCTGAGTGTGAGGAGTTTTTGCATGATTCGTAGGTTGACAGGCAACCACTGGAGATTTTTGAGGAGGGGAATGACATGCCCAGAGCGTTTCTGTACAAAGAAAAACCAGGAAGCAGAGTGAAGTATAGACTGAACCGGGGAGAGACAGGAGGATGGGAGATCAGAGAGGAGGCTGGTGCAGTAATCCAGTTGGGATAGGATGAGAAATTGAACCAGCAAAGTAGGGGTTTGGAAGTCTAGTTTCCAGAACCCAGGTTAGTAGACCATCACAACAGGAGGAGCCATTTCCATCTTATTCATCCTCAACCCAGGAATTTCTCCTTCCCACCACCCCATTCTCAAAACCTCAGTCCCCTTCCCCACCCCACACAGCCTGGGGGCAAATCAGAGGATGGATTAAGAGGAATCTATTGCTCTCTGGAGCTTTGAAATCAGAAGGTGCCAGAAAATGAAATCTATCAATTGACTGACTGAATGAGCTGATTGTCTAAGGTGATATATGAGATGAAGCTGAAACCACCCACAGTTGATGTAGATTGTCAGTAACATTAGAAAAAGTTGGGATGTTGGGATGCAGATGCTGTTGTTTCCATGGAAACCCTGGGGTGCAACACCATTGCTGCAGCTTTAGGGACTGGGCCTTTATCTCTGCAGGACCTCAGGGACTTCACAGGCAGAGGTTTTTGGCGTTGTCCAGGACACGAGGTCCCACAAGAGTTGATCCTCCAGGGATTCCACACGGCGCAGTGGCAGCTTTATCTTTGTGGAGGGGGACTTGTAGGAGAACATCTTCCTGCACAGAGGTGATCAGAGAGGGGCTGAGGGTGCCATGCTGTCCCTTCCTTCATAGCCAGGTGCACCCAAGAACTGGAGTGGAGAGAGTACCTTCTCAATCCAGCCGAGGTCAGAGCCCTCCAGCCCTACGCTGCCCCGGTGAGTTTGACCGCGAGGTGTTGTAGGGGGAGGGAGAAACCATAATGGGGATGCAAGAGATGGAGCCATTCAGGGGAAGTGCTCACACCTGGGACCAGTGTCGGACTTTGGATCAGGGCTACTTCCTCAGAGGGGCGGTTGGGCTTTCAGGAAGGTAAGTATTTGACAGTGCAGTGGACGCAACCATCACTTATCTCCCCTTCCTCATCCACTTCCATCCAGCTAGCATGCCTGGATGGTAGTAGCAAGGGGACCTGAGTTCTAATCCTGACTCTGCCATTTATTCTTTCAATCGTATTGATTGAGCACTTACTGTGTGCGGAGCACTGTACTAAGCACTTGGAAAGTACAATTTGGCAACAGATCGGGACAATCCCTACCCAACAACTGGCTCGGGGACCTAGGTTCTAATCCTGGCTCTGCCCCTTGTCTGCTGTGTTACGTCGGGCAAGTCATTTTGCTTCTCTGTGCCTTAGACACCGCATTTGTAGAATGGGAATTAAGAGTGAGTGTAACATGGTAGAAAGCCTTGAAGATAATTGTGAGGTATTTTTGTTTCATGTGAAAAGATACATGGTGCCAGTGAAGGGTTTGGAGGAGAGATGTTTGAATGCTTCCTTGTCTTTTCTTATGCTATCTTGTCATCTCTGACCTATAGCGAATGAATGGACATATCCCTCCAGGAACGCCCCATTCTCCAACTGCAATTCTTCTGGTAGTTCTCCATAGAGTTTTTATTTTTTGGTAAAATTACAGAAGTGGTTTACCATTGCCGTCTTCCCTGCAGTAAACCTGAGTCTCTTCCTCGACTCTCTCCCATGACACTGCTGCCCAGCAAAGGGGAGTTTTGAATTGCAGCAGATTGCCTTTCACCTGCTAGCCACTGCCCAAGCTGGGAATGGAACGGGTATTCCTCTGCTTAACTGTCTGTCTGGTAGCCGAGACTGGTAGAGTACTGGAAACTCTCCAGGTACGATTCTGAGTTGGGGGAGTGATGCTTGAGCAAATAGTTAAATGCTTAAATGAGTGGTTAAATAGATGTGGGTTTGTGTGACTGTGTGTATTTATGTGTAAGTAACCACAGTTAGTTGAAGCGTGTGTGTGTTTGTGTGTGTGTCTGAGCGGCTGGCTGGGGCCTTGCAGCACAGCGTCAGCATTATAATGTGGTCACATCGACCAGAAGTGGGTCCTGGAAGTCAGAAAATGTTTCTGGTGAGAAATGATGGGGTGGGAATGAGAGGGTGTGATTGGTTCTAGACCACCAGCACTATCATCAACTCCTCCATACAGAAATGTCAGGTGAACACAACGGAGGTAAGAGATTCAGTCCCTTCCCCCTGGACTTACCAGTCTGCTGGGCAAGACTGATCCAAAATAATTTACGGCTAGGGGGAAATAAACATGAAAATGTGAATGCACAGCTTAATAACTTCTTTCATAATAATGTGAATCTATAGGTAGGGAAGAGCTATGAGCAATTGTGAATGTGTAAATGCAGAAGTGGCATCTGGGCTGATTCAGCATAGGGGGAAGAAACATCAATCTGGGCAAATTTGGAGGGAGAGGGAGATTTGGGCAGAAGGAAAGACCTAAGCCATGTGTTGGAGAAGGGAATGTCCTTGGAGAGGCACAGGGAGAAGATCTGTTTCCAAGGGCTGGAGGGGAGTTGGTGAAGAGGGAAGGGAAACACAGAAGGGAACACCAGTCAAAAGCCTTGAAGCTAATGGCAAGGAGTTGATTGGAGTCAACCAGACTTCAGTGTGTTTCATTTTCCTCTGAGAACCACAATCAGATTTGTTGTGTCGGTGGCTGTGTGTGTGCCCAGGGTGGGGCAGGGGAGGGAGTGAACAAACCTTGGCTGGCGGAGGTCTGAAGGGGAGGAGGAGAAGGGAATCTTCTCCCATCATCTTCCAGGGAAAAAATGTGTCTGGGCCCAGGGAGAGGCAAAAAGTAGTGGTAGTAGTAAGGGGACCTGGGTTTGAATCCTGACTGCTATTCATTCATGCATTCATTCAATCGTATTTATTGAGCACTTACTATGTGTACCACGTGTACTGTACTAAGCGTTTGGAAAGTACAATTTGACAACAGATAGAGACAATCCCTACCCAACAACAAGCTTGGGAAACTGGGTTCTAATCCTGGCTCTGCCCCTTGACTGCCGGGTGACTTGGCCAAGGCACTTTGCTTCTCTGTGCCTCAAATACTGCATCTGTAAAATGGGAATTAAGACTGAGCCCTAAGTGCTCAGTAAATACCATTGTTTGATTAATTGCTGGGTACATACCCCTGCCCCCTCTCAGGATCACACCTGGAAGGTTTCCAGTACTCTACCAGTCTCAGCCAAGTGAGAGAGAGTCAAGCAGAGGGATACCCATTCCATTCCTAGCTTGGTCAGTGGCTAGCGGGTGGAAGACATTCTGCTGCATGTCAAGAGGCACCTGTTCTGAGCAGCAGTGTCAGGGGAGAGAGTCGAGGGTGGAGACTCACGTTTACTGGGTGGAAGAAGGCAATGGTAAACCACTCCTCTGTTTTTACCAAGAAAACTCTATGGATACAGTACCAGAACGCTTGCAGAGAGAGGTGGGGCATTCTCGGAGAGATGCATCCATGGAGTCGCTATGGGTCGGAGGTGAATCGACATCATAAGTCAAGACATGCCGGACCACTGCACATATCAATAATATTGAGCACTACAGGTGACAAATAAATATAACAGATTGATTTAATAATTATGATGATGGTACTTGTTAAACGCTCACTATGTGTGAAGCACTGTTCTAAGCGCTGGCAAACTCCAAAAGGAATTAGTGTTGATTACTTCATCGATGCTATCAAACCATCATATTTATTAAGCATTTATGGTCTGCAGAGTCTACCCACTAGACTGTTACCTCCTGGTGGGCAGGAAAATGTCTGCCAACTCCGTTGGATTGAACTCTCCCAAGCATTTAGTACAGTGCTCCGCACACAGTGAGTATTCAGTAAATACCATTGAGCTATTGATTGATGTGTTCATACCCCTACATGTATCAATACTATTGAACTCTATAGGTGATCAATGAATACAACTGCTGTATTTACTAAAATGGGAATCAATCATATTTATTGATCACTTACAGTGTATAGAGTGCTGTACTCAGTGTTTTGGAAGGTACAATATGATATCACTTGTAGAAGTGTTACCTGCCCAAATGGAACTTACAGCCTGGAGGGAATGCCAATGTTTCTAAATTGGCATTCCCCTCTTCCTTTCCAGGGGGTCAGCATCATATCCCAGAAATGACCAACATCTCCACGGTGACCGAATTCATCCTCCTGGGATTCTCCGACATCCGGGAGCTGCAGCTGCTCTGTGCCACGCTGTTCCTCCTTGTCTACCTAGCGGCCCTTCTGGGGAATCTCCTCATAATTGCTGTCACCACCCTCGACCAGCGTCTCCACACCCCCATGTACTTGTTTCTCAAGAATTTGTCCTTCATAGACCTCTGCTACATTTCTACAGCGGTAACCAAATCCATTGTCAACTCCTTGACCAGTGACAACTCCATCTCCTTTCTGGGTTGTGTCTCACAACTCTTCCTAATGGTCTTGTTTGCCGGTTCAGAGTTTTTTCTCCTCACTGCAATGTCTTATGACCGCTATGCCGCCATCTGCTCCCTGCTGCGCTATGAGCTCATTGTGAACAAAACAGCCTGTGTTTGCATACTAGCAGCATCATGGCTCAGTGGGGGTCTGTTTGGAATCTTGTTTACAGCTTCTACCTTCTCCGTGACGTTTTGTGGGCCCAATGCTGTTCAGCAGTTCTTCTGTGACATCCCCGCTCTACTGAAGATCTCCTGCTCTGAAGTCCACATTGCCATTGATTTGAGTGTGGCTGCTGGGCTTCTTTTAGATGCTGTCTACTTCATTTACATCACCCTCTCCTACGTCTTCATCTTCTCAGCCGTGCTGAGGATGTCGTCCTCCGAGGGCCGAACCAAATCCTTCTCCACCTGCCTGCCGCATCTCACTGTCATCATCATGTTTCTCTTTCCCGCTGCATTTGCCTATCTCAAACCACCTGCAGACTTGCCCTCGGCTCTGGATCTGCTGGCTTCCGTGTTCTACACCGTGGTGCCCCCCACTGTGAACCCCCTTATCTACGGCCTGAGGAACAGGGAGCTGAAGGCTGCCCTGGGCAGGATCCTAAAGGGGACATTCCTCCAGCATCCATTCTGGGACAAAATATCTGTGTTCATGTACCAATAATCCCCTACCCCAGCTTAAAAAAGGAATTACCATTAGACATATCCATATATATATATACATATACCACTGAACTAGAGACCCAAAGAACAAGTCTGGATATTCAGGATTTGTCAAGGTCTGGGAGGTTGGCTGATAAGATTAGGTCCTGAGTGACAATGCATTTCCTAGGAAGCCTCATGGCTCAGTGGCATGTGAATGGGTGTCACATGACCAGAGTTCTAATCCCAGTTCAGCCACTGGCCTGCTGTGTGACCTGGCGTTAGTCTCTTACCATTCTCGGGCTCTCACTTCCTCTTACACTGTGAGCCCTAATGGGACAGGAAACGTGTCTGATTGGATTGTAATTTCATCTTTGGGCTGTAAGGGCATTGTGGGCATGGACTGAATCTACCAACTCCATTGTATTGTACTCTTTAAAGTGCTTACTACATTGTTCTGTCCACAGTAAGCGTACAACAAATAACAGCAATCGATTGAATTATTTTGTTTCTGCTTCATCATGTGGCAAAGACGTGGACACAGAAATTGTTGACACCAAATGATAAAAGTGATAATAATCATAATAATGGTGTTTGAAAAGCGACAGAGACATTCACTGACGGAACTCTTGTTTCCAGAACCCAGGTTATTAAATCATCACATCAGGAGGAGCCATTTCCATCCTCTTCTTCCTCAAGCCAGGAATTTCCCCTTCCCATCATCCCATTCTCAAAGCCCCAGTCCCCTGCCCCACCCCACTCAGCCTGGGGGAGAATCATAGGATGGATTCAGAGGAATGTCTTGCTCTGTCTAGCTTAACAATCAGAAGGTGTCAGAAAATGAAATTTTTCAATTGATTGAATGAGAAGCTGATTGACTAAGTTTGTATGTGAGGTGAAGCTGAAACCACCCACAGTTGTTGTAGATTGTCAGTAACGTTAGAAACAGTTGGGATGTTGGGTTGCAGATGTTGTTGTTTCCATGGAAACCCTGGGGTGCAGCACCATTGCTGCAGGTTTAGGGACTGGGCCTTTATCTCCGCAGGACCGCAGGGACTTCTCAGGCAGAGGATTTTGGCATCGGCTAGGACACGAGGTCCCACAAGAGTTGATCCTCTAAGGATTCCCCATGGTGCAGTGGCAGCTTTATCTTTGTGGAGGGGGACTCGCTGGAGAACATCTCCCTGCCCAGAGGTGATCAGAGAGGGTCTGAGGGTGCCATGCTGTCCTTTCCTTCATAGCCAGGTGCACCCAAGAACTGGAGTGGAGAGAGGACCTTCCCAATCCAGCTGAGATCAGGGCCCTCCAGCCCTACGCTGCCCCAGTGAGTGTGACCATGGGGTGTTGGAGGGGGAGGGAGAAACCATAATGGGGATGCAAGAAATGGAGCCATTCTGGGGAAGTGCTTACACACGGAGCCAATTTTGGAATTTGGGGCAGGGCTACATCCCCGGAGGGGCAGGTGGGCTTTCAGGAGAAGCAGCATGGCTCAGTGCAAAGAGCACGGGCTTTGGAGTCAGAAGTCATGGGTTCAAATCCTGACTCCGCCAGTTGTCAGCTGTGTGACTTTGGCCAAGTGACTTAACTTCTCTGTGCCTCAGTTACTTCTCTTGTGAAATGGGGTTTAAGAATGTGAGCCCCACGTGGGACAATCTGATCACCTTGTAACCTCTCCAGTGCTTAGAACAGTGCTTTGCACATAGTAAGTGCTAAATAAATACTATTACTATTATCATTATCATTATTATTATTATTATTATTATTATCATCATCATCATTATTATGTATTTGACAGTGCAGTGGCCCCAACCATCATTTATCTCCCCTTCCTCAACCGCCTCCATCCAGCTAACATGGAAGTCGCTTCCTGGCTGGGGCCCTGCAGCACAGTGGCAGCACTTCGGCCAGGAGTTTGTCCTGGATGTCAGAAAATGTTTCTGGCGAGAAATGACAGGGAGGGAATGAGAGAGTGTGATTGGTTCTAGGCCACGAGCACTATCATCAACTCCTCCATGCAGGAATGTTGGGTGAACACAATGGAGGAAAGAGATTCAATCCCTTCCCTCCTGGATTTCCAGTCCGCTGGGCTAGACTGATCCAAAAGAATTTACAGCTAGCGGGAAATAAGAATGGAAAGGCAGATGCACAGTTTAGTAAGTGCTTAGTAATGTGACTCTATAGCTAAGGAACTGCAATGAGCAGTTGTGAATGTATAAATGCAGAGATGGTATCTGGCCTGATTCGCATGGGGAGTAGAAACATCAATCTGGGCAAATTTGAAGGGATAGGGAGGTTCGGGAAGAAAGAAGGATCTAAGCCATGTGTTGGAGAAGGAACTGTCCTTTTTCATTCATTCATTCAGTCAGTCATATTTATTGAGCACTTTGCGCAGAGCAGGGTACTAACCGCTTGGGAAGTTCAAATCGGCAACATATAGAGAAGGTCCCTACCCAATAACGGACTCACAATCTAGAAGGGGGAGACAGACAACAAAACAAAACAAGTAGACAGGGGGCAATACCAACAGAATAAATAGAATTATAGCTAAATACACGTCATTAATAAAATGAATAGAGTAATAAATATGTCCAAAATACACAAGTGCTGAGGGGAGGGGAAGGGGATAGGGTGGAGGGGGGGATGGGGAGGGGAGAAGGAGGAGAGGAAAAGGGAGAAGATCTATTTACAAGGGCTGGAGGGTAGTTGGTGAAGAGGGAAGGGAAACACGGAGGAGAACACCAGTCAAAAGCCGTGAAGCTAGTGGCAAGGAGTTGATTGGAGTCAACCAGACTTCAGTCTGTTTCATTTTCCTCTGAGAACCACAGTCAGATTTGTTGTGTCGGTGGCTGTGTGTGTATCCAAGGTGGGGAAGGGGAGGGAGTGAGCAAACCTTGGCTGGCGGAGGTCTGGAAGGGAGGAGGAGAAGGGAATCTTCTCCCATCACCTTCCTGGGAAAAAGTGTGTCTGGGCCCAGGGAGAGGCAAATAGTAGTGTTAGTAGTAAGGGGACCTGGGTTCTAATCCCGACTCTACCATTCATTCTTTCATTCATTCGATCGTATTGATTGAGCGCTTACTGTGTGCAGAACACTGTACTAAGCGCTTGGAAAGTACAATTTGGAAAGTACAACCTGCTCGGGGACCTAGCTTCTAATCCTGACTCTGCACCTTGTCTACTGTGTGACATCGGGCAAATCATTTTGCTTCTCTGTGCCTCAGATACTGCACCTGTAAAATGGGAATTTAGAGTGAGTCTCACATGGTAGAAAGCCTTGAAGATAATTGTGAGGTGTTTTTGTTTCATGTGAAAAGATACATGGTGCCAGTGAAGGGTTTGGAGGAGAGATGTTTGAGCTCTTTGTCTTTTCTTTTGCTATCGTGTCGTGTCTGACCCATAGGGAATGAATGGACACATCTCTCTTGGAACGCCCCATTCTCCAACTGCAAATGTTGTGGTAGTTTACCCATACAGTTTTCTTGGTAAAAATACAAAATACCATTTCCTTCTTCCCTGCAGTAAACCTGAGTCTCCTCCTCAACTCTCTCCCATGACACTGCTACCCAGTACAGGGGAGCTTTGACTTGTGGCAGATTGTCTTCCACCTGCTAGCCACTGCCCAAGCTGGGAATGGAACAGGTATGCCTCTTCTTAACTGTCCGTCTGGTAGCCAAGACTGGCAGAGTACTGGAAACTCTCCAGGTACAATATTGATTTGGGGGAGTGATGCTTTAGCCAATATTTAAATGAACAAATCAGTGGCTAAATAGGTGTGGGTTTGTGTGACTATGTGTATTTATGCGTATGTAACCACAGTCAGTTTAAGCAAGTGTGTGTGTGTGTGTGTGTGTGTGTGTGTGTGTGTGTGTGTGTGTGTGTGTGTGTGTCTGAGCGGCTGGCTGGGGCGCGGCAGCACAGCGTCAGCATTATGCTGTGGTCACATCGGACAGAAGTGGGTCCTGGATGTCAGAAAATGTTTCTGGTGGGAAGTGAGAGGGAGGGAATGAGAGAGTGTGATTGGTTCTAGACCACCAGCACTATCATCAATTCCTCCATGCAGAAATGTCAGGTGAACACAATGCAGGTAAGAGATTCAATCCCTTCCCTCCTGGATTTGCCAGTCTGCTGGGCAAGACTGATCCAAAATAATTTACAGCCAGGGGGAAATAAGCATGAAAATGTGAATGCACAGCTTAATAAGTTCTTACATAGTAATGTGACTCTATATGTAAGGAAGAGCTATTAGCAGTTCTGAATGTGTAAATGCATAGGTGGCATCTGGGCTGATTCAGCATGGGGAGAAGAAACATCAATCTGGGCAAGTTTGGAGGGAGAGGGAAATTCGGGCAGAAGAAAGGATCTGAGCCATGTGTTGGAGCAGGGAATGTCCTTGGAGAGGCACAGGGAGCAGATCTGTTTCCAAAGGCTGGAGGGGAGTTGGTGAAGAGGGAAAGGAAACACGGAGAAGAACACGGGTAAAAAGCCTTGAAGCTAATGGCAAGGAGTTGATTGAAGTCAACGAAACTTAATTCAGATTCATTTTCCTCTAAGAACCACAGTCAGATTTGTGTGCCCAGGGTGGGGCAGGGGAGACAGTGAACAAACCTTGGCTGGCGGAGGTCTGGACGGGAGGAGCAGAAGGGAATCTTCTCCCATCACCTCCCAGGGAAAATGGGTGCCTGGGCCCAGGGAGAGGCAAAATGTAATGGTAGTAGTAAGGGGACCTCGGTTCTAGTCCTGACTCTGCTACTAATTCATTCATTCATTCAATTGTATTTATTTAGCACTTACCATGTGCAGAGAACCGTACTAAGCACATGGAAAGTACAATTTGGCAACAGGTAGAGACAATCCCTACCTAACAATGAGCTCGGGGACCTGGGTTCTAATACTGGCTCTGCCCCTTGACTGCTGGGTGATGTTGGGCAAGGCACTTTGTTTCTCTGTGCCTCAAATACCGCATCTGTAAAATGGGAATGAAGACTGAGCCCTAAGTGCTCAGTAAATACCATTGCTTGATTCATTGATGGGTACATACCCCTGCCCCCTCAAAGGATCACACCTTGAGAGTTTCCAGTACTCTACCAGTCTCAGTCAAGGGAGGGAGAGTGAAGCAGAGGGATACCCATTCCATTCCTAGCTTGGGCAGTGGCTAGCAAGTGGAAGGCAATCTGCTACAAGTCAAAACGCACCTGTTCTGGGCAACAGTGGCAGGGGAGAGAGTCGAGGGTGGAGACTCAGTTTTACTGGGTGGAAGAAGGCAATGGTAAACCACTTCTCTATTTTTACCAAGAAAACTCTATGGATCCACTACCAGAACACTTGCAGATAGAGGTGGGACATTCTGGGAGAGATGCGTCCATGGAGTCACTATGGGTCGGAGGTGAATCGACAACATAAGTCAGGACATGCCAGACCATTACCCATATTAATACTATGAACACTACAGGTGACAAATAAATACAACAGATGGATTTAATAATTATGAAGATGGTATATGTTAAGCACTCACTATGTGTGAAGCACTGTTCCAAGCACTGGCAAACTCCAAAAGGAATTAGTGTTGATTACTTCATCGATGCTATCAATCCATCATATTTATTAAGCATTTATGGTATGCAGAGTCTACCCACACCCACTAGACTGTTACCTCCTGGTTGGCAGGAAAATATCTGCCAACTCCGTTGAATTGAACTCTCTCAAGCACTTAGTACAGTGCTATTCAGTAAATACCATTGAGTTATTGATTGATGTGTTCAGATCAATGAATACAACTGCTTGATTTATTATAATGGTAATCATTATATTGATTGATCACTTATAGTGTGTAGAGTACTGCACTAAGTGCTTGAGAGAGTACAATATGATATAATTTGTAGAAGTGTTACCTGCTTAAAAGGAATGTACAGCTGGAGGGAATGTCAATATTTCTAAATCGAAGTTCCCCTCTTCCATTCCAGGGAGCCAGCATCATCTCTCAGAAATGACCAACATCTCCACCGTGACTGAGTTCCTCCTCCTGGGGTTCTTTGACATCCGGGAGCTGCAGTTGGTCTATGCCACGCTGTTCCTCCTTGTCTACCTAGTAGCCCTTCTAGGGAATCCTCTTATTGTTGCTGTCACCACCCTCGACCAGCATCTCCACACCCCCATGTACTTCTTTCTCAAGAACCTGTCCTTCATAGACCTCTGCTACATTTCTACCACGGTACCCAAATCCATCGTCATCTCCTTGACCAGTGACAGCTCCATCTCCTTTCTGGGTTGTGTCTCACAGCTCCTCCTAGTGATCTTGTTCGCCGCTACAGAGTTTTTTGTCCTCACTGCAATGTCTTATGACCGCTATGCTGCCATCTGCTCCCCCCTGCTTTATGAGCTCATCATGAACAAAACAGCCTGTATGTGCATGGCAGCAGCGTCATGGCTCAGTGGGGGTCTGTTTGGAGTCTTGCTTTCAGCTTCCACCTTCTCACTGACTTTTTGTGGGTCCAATATTGTTGAGCAGTTCTTCTGTGATGTCCCCTCACTGCTGAAGATCTCCTGCTCTGAAGTCCACATTGCCATTGATGTGAGTGTGGCTGCTGGGTTAGTCTTAGATGTCATCTGCTTCATTTACATCACCCTCTCCTATGCCTTCATCTTCTCAGCCGTGCTGAGGATGCCATCCTCCGAGGGCCGAACCAAAGCCTTCTCCACCTGCCTGCCCCATCTCACTGTCATCATCATTTTTCTCTTTACTGCAGCATTTGCCTATCTCAAACCACCTGCAGACTCGCCCTCGGCTCTGGATCTGCTGGTTTCCATCTTCTACACTGTGGTGCCTCCCACTGTGAACCCCCTTATCTACAGCCTGAGGAACAGGGACCTGAAGGCTGCCCTGGGCAGGATCCTAAAGGGGGCATTCCCCCAGCATCCATTCTGTGACAAAATGCCTGTGTCCAGGTACTAATAATCTCCTACGACCGCTTTAAAAGAGGAATTGCCCTTAGACGTATCCAAAAATATAGTGATATATATTTGGGACCCAGAGTCCCAAGGAGCAAGTCTGGATATTCAGGATTTGTCAAGGTCTAGGAGGTTGGCTGATAAGACTAGGTCATGAGTGGCAATGCATTCCCTAGGGGGCCTCATGACTCAATGGCATGTGAATGGGTGCCACATAACCAGAGTTCTAATCTCAGCTCTGCCACTGGCCTGCTGTGTGATCTGCAGTTTGTGTCTTACCATTCCAGGGCTCTTACTTCCTCTTACACTCTGAGCCCCTGTGGGACAGCAAACATGTCTGTTTGGAATGTAATTTCATTCTTGGACTGTAAGCTCATTGTGGGCATGGATTGTATCTACCAACTCCATTGTATTGTACTTTTCAAAGCACTTAGTACAATGTAATGCACACAGTAAACACTCAACAAATACTATCGATCTATTGAGTTATTTATCATCACGTGGCACAGACTGTGACACAGAAATTGTTAACACTGAATAATAAAAATGATAATAATAATGGTGTTTGAAAAGAGACAGAGACATTCAGTGATGGAACTCCATTCATTCAATCATACTTATTGAGTGCTTACTGTGTGCAGAGCACTGGACTAAGTGCTTGGGGAGTACAAGTAGGCAACATATAGAGACGGTACCTACTCAACAACGGGATCGCAGTCTAGAAGGGGGAGTCAGACAACAAAATAAAACATGTAGACAGGTCTCAAAACTATCAGAATAAATAGAATAATAGCTATATGCACATCATTAACAAAATAGAGTAGTAAATATGTACAAGTAAAATAGAGTAATAAATCTGTATAAATATAGACAAGTGCTGTGGGGAGGGGAAGGAGGTAGGATAGAGGGGAGGGATGGGGAGGAGGAGAAGAAAAAGGAGGCTTAGTCTGGAAAGGCCTCCTGGAGGAGGTGAGCTCTCAGTAGAGCTTTGAAGTGGGGGAAAAAGCTAGTTTGGTGGATGTGTGGATGGAGGGCATTCCAGGCCAGGGGGAGGACGTGGGCCGGGGGTAGATGGTGGGACAGGCAAGAACGAGGCACAGTGAGGAGGTTAGCAGCAGAGGAGCAGAGGGTGTGGGCTGGGCTGGAGAAGGAGAGAAGGGAGGTGAGGTAGGAGGAGGCGAGGTGGTGGAGAGCCTTGAAGCCAAGAAGAGGAGTTTTTGCATGATTCGTAGGTTGACAGGCAACCACTGGAGATTTTTGAGGTGGGGAGTAACATGCCCAGAGCGTTTCTGTACAAAGATAATCCAGGCAGCAGAGTGAAGTATGGACTTAACCGGGGAGAGACAGGAGGATGGGAGATCAGACAGGAGGCTGGTGCAGGAATCCAGTTGGGATAGGATGAGAGATTGAACCAGCAAGGTTGAGGTTTGGAACTCTAGTTTCCAGAACCCAAGTTAGTAAATCATCACAACAGGAGGAGCCATTTCCATCTTATTCTTTCTCAAGCCAGGAATTTCTCCTTCCCATCACCCCATTCTCAAAACCTCAGTCCCCTGCCCCACCCCACCCAGTCTGGGGGAGGATCAAAGGATGGATTCAGAGGAATCTCTTGCTCTCTCAAGCTTTGAAATCAGAAGGTGTCAGAAAATGAAATCGAAGAATTGGACTGACAATAAGAAGCTGACTGTCTAAGGTGTTAGATGAAGCTGAAACCACCCACAGTTGATGTAGATTGTCAGTAATATTAGAAACAGTTGGGGTGTTGGGATGCAGATGCTGTTGTTTCCATGGGAACCCTGGGGTGCCGCACCATTGCTGCAGCTTTAGGGACTGGGCCTTTATCACCGCAGGACCTCAGGGACCTAACAGGCAGAGGATTTTGGCATTGCCCAGGACACGAGGTCCCACCTGAGTTGATCCTCCAGAGGTTCCCCACAGAGCAGTGGCTGTTTCATCTATGGGGATGGGGGACTCTCTGAAGAACATCTCCTTGCCCACAGGAGATAGGAGAGGGTCTGAGGGTGCCATGCTGTCCCTTCCTTCATAGCCAGCTGCACCCAAGAACTGGAGTGGAGAGAGGACCATCCCAAGCTAGCAGAGGTCAGAGTCCTACAGCCTTATGCTGCCCCAGTGAGTGTGACTGGGGAGTGTTGGAGGGGGAGGGAGAGACCATGATGGGGACGCAAGAGATGGAGCCATTCTGGGGAAATGCTCATACATGGGGCCAGTGTTGGAGTTTGGGACATGGCTACATCCTCAGAGGGGCTGGGAGGCTTTCAGGAGGGTAAATATTTGAGAGTGCAGTGTCCCAAACCATCACTTGCCTCCCTTTCCTCATCCACCTCCATCCAGCTAGCATGCCTGGCTGGGACCCTGCAGCAGAGTGTCAGCATTATGCTGTGGTCACTTCGGACAGCAGTGGGTCCTGGATGTCAGAAAATGTTTCTGGTGATAAATGACAGGGAGGGAATGAGAGGGTGTGATTGGTTCTAGACCACAAGCACTATCATCAACTCCTCCATGTAGGAATGTTGGGTGAACACAATGGAGGTAAGAGATTCAATCCCTTCCCTCCTGGACTTACCGGTTTGCTGGGCTAGACTGATCCAAAAGAATTTACAGCTAGGGGGGAATAAGAATGGAAAGGTGGATGCACAGCTTAATGGGTGCTTAGTAATGTGAATCTATGGGTAGGAAAGTGCGATGAGCAGTTGTGAATGTGTAAATGCAGAGGAGTTATATGGCCTGAATCGGCATGGGGAAAATAAACATCAATCTGGGCAAGTCTGAAGGGAGAGGGAGATTCAGGAAGAAAGAAGGGTCTAAGCCATGTGTTGGAAAAGGGAATGCCCTTTTCAATTCATTCATTCATTCATTCATTCATTCAATCGTGTTTATTGAGCGCTTACTGTGTGCATAGCACTGTACTAAGCACTTGGGTAGTACAAATTGGCAACATATAGAGAAGGTCCCTAACCAATAACAGGCTCACCGTCTAGAAGGGGGAGACAGACAACAAAACAAAACAAGTAGACAGGTGACAATATCATCAGAATAAATAGAATGATAGCTAAATACACATCATCAATAAAATAAATAGAGTAATACATATGTACAAACGTATACAAGTGCTGTGGGGAGGGGAAGGGGATTGAACATAGGGCAGGTGGGGAGATGGGTACGGGAGGAGGAGGAGTGGAAAAGGGTTAAGATCTATTTCCAGGGGCTGGAGGGTAGTTGGTGAAGAGGGAAGGGAAACACGGAGGAGAACACCTGTCAAAAGCCTTGAAGCTAGTGGCAATGAGTTGATTGGAGTCAACCAGGCTTCAGCCTGTTTCATTTTCCTCTGAGAACCACAATCCGATTTATTGTGTCGGCGGCTGTGTGTGTATCCAAGGTGGGGCAGCGGAAGCAGCGAACAAACTTTGGCTGGAAGAGGGCTGGAGGGGAGGAGGAGAAGGGAATCTTTTCCCATCACAGTCCAGGGAAAAAGTGTGTCTGGGCCCAGGGAGAGGCAAATAGTAGTGATAGTGGTAAGGGGACCTGGGTTCTAATCCTGGTTCTGCCATTCATTCATTCATTCATTCATTCTACACTCACTCCCTTGGTGACCTCATTCGCTCCCATGGCTTCAACTATCATCTCTACGCTGATGACACCCAAATCTACATCTCTGCCCCTGCTCTCTCCCCCTTCCTCCAGGCTCGCATCTCCTCCTGCCTTCAGGACATCTCCATCTGGATGTCTGCCCGCCACCTAAAACTCAACATGTCCAAGACTGAACTCCTTGTCTTCCCTCCCAAACCCTGCCCTCTCTCTGACTTTCCCATCACTGTTGACGGCACTGCCATCCTTCCCGTCTCACGAGCCCGCAACTTTGGTGTCATTCTCGACTCCGCTTTCTCGTTCACTCCTCACATCCAAGCCGTCACCAAAACCTGTCGGTCTCAGCTCCGCAACATTGCCAAGATTCGCCCTTTCCTCTCCATCCAAACCGCTATCCTGCTCGTTCAAGCTCTCATCCTATCCCGTCTGGACTACTGTATCAGCCTCCTCTCCCATCGCCCATCCTCTTGTCTTTCCCCATTTCAATCCACACTTCACGCCACTGCCCATATTGTCTTTGTCCAGAAACGCTCTGGGCATGTTACTTCCCTCCTCAAAAATCTCCAGTGGCTACCAATCAATCTCCGCATCATGCAGAAACTCCTCACCCTCATCTTCAAGGCTCTCCATCACCTCGCCCCCTCCTACCTCACCTCTCTTCTCTCCTTTTACAGCCCAGCCCGCACCCTCCGCTCCTCTGCCGCTAATCTCCTCATCGTGCCTCATTCTCGCCTGTCCTGCCATCGACCCCCGGCCCACATCATCCCCCTGGCCTGGAATACCCTCCCTCCCCACATCCGCCAAGCTAGCTCTCTTCCTCCCTTCAAGGCCCTACTGAGAGCTCACCTCCTCCAGGACGCCTTCCCAGACTGAGCCCCCTCCTTTCTCTCCCCCTCCTCCCCCCTCCATCCCCCACACCTTACCTCCTTCCCTTCCCCACAGCACCTGTATATATGTATATATGTTTGTACATATTTATTACTCTATTTATTTATTTTACTTGTACATATCTATTCTATTTATTTTATTTTGTTAATATGCTTGGTTTTGTTCTCTGTCTCCCCCTTCTAGACTGTGAGCCCACTGTTGGGTAGGGACCGTCTCTATGTGTTGCCAACTTGTACTTCCCAAGCGCTTAGTACAGTGCTCTGCACACAGTAAGCGCTCAATAAATACGATTCATTCATTCATTCATTCATTTATTCAATCGTATTGATTGAGCACTTACTATGTGCAGAGCACTGTACTAAGCGCTTGGAAAGTACAATTTGGCAACAGATAGGGACAATCCCTACCCAACAACCGGCTCGGGGACCTAGGTTCTAATCCTGGCTCTGCCCCTTGTCTGCTGTGTGACGTCGGACAAGTCACTTTGCTTCCCTGTGCCTCAGATACCGCATCTGTAAAATGGGAATTAAGAGTGAGTCTCACATGGTAGAAAGCCTTGAAGATAATTGTGAGGTATTTTTTCATGTGAAAAGATACATGGTGCCAGTGAAGGGTTTGGACGAGAGATGTCTGAATGCTTCTTTGTCTATTCTTATGCTATCGTGTCATCTCTGACCCATAGCGAATGAATGTGCATATCTCTCCAGGAACGCCCCATTCTCCAACTGCAAGTGTTCTGGTAGTTCATCCATAGAGTTTTCTTGGTAAAAATACAGAAGTGGTTTACCATTGTCTTCTTCCCTGCAGTAAACATGAGTCTCCTCCTCGACTCTCTCCCATGACACTGCTGCCCAGCCCAGGGGAGTTTTGAATGCAGAGCACTGTACTAAGCGCTTGGGAAGTACAAGTCGGCAACGTATAGAGACGGTCCCTACCCAACAACGGGCTCACAGTCTAGAAGGGGGAGACAGAGAGCAAAGCAAAACATGTAGACAGAATAAATAGAATTAATGCTATATGCACATTATTAACAAAATAAATAGAATAGTAAATATGTACATGTTAGAGTAATAAATATGTACTATCTACCTATCTATCTATCTATATATCTGTATCTATATCTGTATATATATATATATATATATATATATATATATATACAGAATTGCTGTGGGGATGGGAAGGAGGTAGGGCGGTGTGGGGGATGAGGAGGAGGAGAGGAAAAAAGGGGCTAAATCTGGGAAGGCCTCCTGGAGGAGGTGAGCTCTCAGTAGGGCTTTGAAGGGAGGAAGAGAGCTATCTTGGTGGATGTGTGGAGGGAGGGCATTCCAGGCCAGGGGAAGGATGTGGGCCGGGGGTCGATGGCAGGAGAGGCTAGAACGAGGTACAGTTAGGAGGTTAGTGGCAGAGGAGTGGAGGGTGCAGGCTGGGATGTAGAAGGAAAGAAGGGAGGTGAGGTAGGAGGAGGTGAGGTGATGGAGAGCCTGGAAGCCAAGAGTGAGGAGTTTTTGCTTGATTCGTAGGTTGACAGGCAGCCACACTGGAGATTTTTGAGGAGGGGAATAACATGCCCAGAGCGTTTCTGCACAAATATGATCCAGGCATCAGAGTGAAGTATAGACTGAAGTGGGGAGAGACAGGAGGATGGGAGATCAGAGCGGAAGCTGATCCAGTCGGGACAGGTTGAGAGATTAAACCAGTAAGGTAGCAGTTTGGATGGAGAGGAAAGGGCAGATCTTGGCGATGTTGTGGAGGTGAGACCGGCAGGTTTTGGTGACAGACTGGATGTGTGGGGTGAACGAGAGAGCTGAATCGAGGATGACACCAAGGTTCGGGCCTGTGAGACGGGAAGAATGGTAGTGCCGTCTACAGTGATGGGAAATTCAGGGAGAGGGCAGGGTTTGGGGGGGGAAGATAAGCATTTCAGCCTTGGACATATTGAGTTTTAGATGGCAGGCAGACATCCAGATGGAGATGTCCTGAAGGCAGGAGGAGACACGAGCATGGAGGGAGGGAGAGTGCAGGGGCAGAGATGTAGATTTGGGTGTCATCAGCGTAGAGATGATAGTTGAAGCCGTGGGAGCAAATGAGTTCACCAAGGGCGTGAGTGTAGATAGAGAACAGAAGGGGACCAAGAACTGACCCTTGAGGAAACCCTACAGTAAGGGGATGGGAGGGGGAGGAGGAGCCCGCAAAGGAGACTGAGAATGAACGGCCGGAGAGATAAGAGGAGAACCAGGAGAGGACGGAGCCTGTGAAGCCAAGGTTGTATAGCGTGTTGAGAAGGGGGTGGTCCACAGTGTCGAAGGCAGCTGAGAGGTTGAGGAGGATTAGGATAGAGTAGGAGCACTTAGTACAGTGCTCTGCACACAGTGAGTATTCAGTGAATGCCATTGAGCTTGATGAGTTCATACCCCTACATGTATCAGTACTATTGAACTCTATAGGTGATCAATTATGTTGCCAACTTGTACTACCCAAGCGCTTAGTACAGTGCTCTGCACACAGTAAGCGCTCAATAAATATGATTGATTGATTGATCAATGAATGCAACTGCTTTATTTATTAAAATGGGGGTCAATCATATTTATTGATCACTTACAGTGTGTAGAGTGCTGTACTAAGTGCTTGGGAGGGTGCGATATGATATAATTTGTAGAAATGTTACTTGGCCAAAACAGCCTAGAAGGAATGCCAATGTTTCCAAAATGAAGTTCCCCTCTTCCTTTCCAGGGACTCAGCATCATCTCCCAGAAATGATCAACATCTCCATGGTGACCGAATTCCTCCTCCTGGGGTTCTCTGACATACGGGAGCTGCAGCTGCTCCATGCCACACTGTTCCTCCTCGTCTACCTAGTGGCCCTTCTGGGGAATCTCCTAATTAATGCTGTCACCACCATCGACCAGCATCTCCACACCCCCATGTACTTCTTTCTCAAGAACTTGTCCTTCATAGACCTCTGCTTCATTTCTACAACAGTACCCAAATCCATTGTCAGCTCCTTGTCCAGTGACAGCTCCATCTCCTTTCTGAGTTGTGTCACGCAGCTCTTCCTACTGATCTTGTTTGCCACTTCAGAGTTTTATGTCCTCACTGCAATGTCTTATGACCGCTATGCCGCCATCTGCTCCCCCATGCACTATGAGATCATCATGAACAAAACAACCTGTATGCGCATGGCAGCAGCTTCATGGCTCAGTGGGGGTCTGTTTGGAGTCTTGCTTTCAGCTTCTACCTTCTCCCTGACCTTTTGTGGGTCGAATGCTGTTCAACAGTTCTTCTGTGACGTCCCCCCTCTGGTGAAGATGTCGTCCTCTGAAGTCCAATTACCATTGACGTGAGTGTGGCTGCTGGGTTCTTCTTGTCTGTTGTCTGCTTCATTTACATCATCCCCTCCTACATCTTCATCTTCTCAGCCGTGCTGAGGATGTCGTCCTCCGAGGGCCGAACCAAAGCCTTCTCCACCTGCCTGCCCCATCTCACTGTCATCATCATTTTTGTCTTTACCGGATCATTTGCCTATCTCAAACCACCTGCAGACTCGCCCTCAGCTCTAGATCTGCTGGTTTCCATGTTCTACACTGTGGTGCCCCCCACTGTGAACCCCCTTATCTACAGCCTGAGGAACAGGGAGCTGAAGGCTGCCCTGGGCAGGATCCTAAAGGGGACATTCCCCCATCATCCATTCTGGGACAAAATGCCTGTGTCCATTTACCAATAATCCCCTACCCCCAATAAAAGGAGTAATTGCCATTAAACATATCCATATATATCCCACTGAACCAGAGGCCCAAAGAACAAGTCTGGATATTCAGGATTTGTCAAGGTCTGGGAGGTTGGCTAATAAGACTAGGTCGTGAGTGACAATGCATTCCCTAGGAGGCTTCATGGCTAAATGGCATGTGAATGGGTGTCACATGACCGGAGTTCTAATCCCAGCTCGGCCACTGGCCTACTGTGTGCCCTGGCGTTAGTGTCTTACCATTCCAGGGCTCTCACTTTCTCACACACTCTGAGCCCTTGTGGGACAGGAAACGTGTCTGACTGGATTGTAATTTCATCTTTGGGTTGTAAGCCCATTGTGGGCACGGATTGAATCTACCAACTCCGTTGTATTGTACTCTTTAAAGCGCTTACTACAATGTTCTGCACACAATAAATATACAACAAATGCCATCAATGGACAGAATTATTTTGTTTCTGCTTCATCATGTGGCACAGACGTGGACACAGAAATTGTTAACACCAGATAATAAAAGTGATAATAATGGTGTTTGTAAAGGGACAGACACATTTACTGATGGAACTCTAGTTTCCAGAGCCCAGGTTAGTACATCATCACAACAGGAGGAGCCATTTCCATCCTATTCTTCCTCAAGCCAGGAATTTCTCCTTCCCATCATCCCATTCTCAAAACCCCAGTCCCCTGCCCCACCCTACTCAGCCTGGGGGAGAATCATAGGATGGATTCAGAGGAATGTCTTCCTCTGTCTAGCTTTGCAATCAGAAGGTGTCAGAAAATGAAATTGTTCAATTGACTGATTGAATGAGAAGCTGATTGATTAAGGTTGCATATGAAGTGAAGCTGAAAACACCCACAGTTGTTGTAGATTGTCAGTAACATTAGAAATAGTTGGGATGTTGGGATGCACATGCTGTTGTTTCCATGGAAACCCTGGAGTGCAGCACCATGGCTGCAGCTTTAGGGACTGGGCCTCTATCTCTACAGGACCTCAGGGACCTCTCAGGCAGAGGATTTTGGCATCAGCCAGGACACGAGGTCGCATCTGAGGTGATCCTCCAGGGGTTCCAAACAGAGCAGTGGCTGCTTTTTCTTTGGGGATGGGGGACTCTCTGAAAAACATCTCCCTGCTCACTGGAGATAAGAGAGGAGCTGAGGTTGCCATGCTCTCCCTTCCTCATAGCCCCCTGCACTCAAGAACTGGAGTGGAGAGAGGCCCATCTCTCCCCAGCAGAGGTCAGAGCCCTCCAGCCCTACGCTGCCCCAGTGAGTGTGACCCGGGGATGTTGGAGGAGGAGGGGGAGACCATGATGGGGATGGAACAGATGGAGCAATTCAGGGGAAATGCTCACACATGGGGACAGTGTCGGATTTTTGGGCAGGGCTACATCCCCAGAGGGGCAGGTGGGTTTTCGGGGGTGTACGTATTTGACAGTGCAGTGGCCCTAACCATCACTCATCTCCTCTTCCTCATCCACCTCCATCCAGCTAGCGTGCCTGGCTGGGGCCCTGCAGCACAACGTCAGCATTATGCTGTGGTCACTTTGGCCAGGAGTGGGTCCTGGACGTCAGAAAATGTTTCTGGTGAGAAATGAAAGGGAGAGAATGAGAGAGTGTGACTGGTTCTAGACCAAGAGCTCTATCATCAACTCCTCCATGTAGGAATGTTGGGTGAACACAATGGAGGTAAGACATTCAATCTCTTCCCTCCTGGACTTACCGGTCTGCTGGGCTAGACTGATCCAGATGAATTTACAGCTAGGGGGAACTAAGAATGGAAAGGTGGATGCACAGCTTAATAAATGCTTAGTAATGTGAATCTATAGGTAGAGAAGTGCAATGAGCAGTTGTAAAAGTGTAAATGCAGAGGTGGTAACTGGCCTGATTCAGCATGGGGAGAAGAAACATCAATCTGGACAAATTTGAAGGGAGAAGGAGATTCGGGAAGAAAGAAGGATCTGAGCCATGTGTTAGAGAAGGGAATGTCCTTTTCATTCATTCATTCATTCAATCGTATTTATTGAGCGCTTACTGTGCACAGGGCAGGGTAATAAGCGCTTGGGAAGTACAAATCAGCAACATATAGAGACGGTCCCTACCCAATCACGGGCTCACACTCTAGAAGGGCAAGACAGACAACAAAACAAAACCAAACAAGTAGACAGGGGGTAATACCATCAGAAAAAAAGAGAATTATAGCTATATACACATCATTAATACAATAGAGTAATGAATATGTATAAATATACACAAGTGCTGTGGGGAGGGGAAGGGGTAGGGTAGTGGAGGGGCAGATAGGGAGGGGAGGAGTAGGAGAGGAAAAGGGAGACGATCTATGTCCAAGGGCTGGAGGGTAGTCGGTGAAGAGGGAAGGGAAACACGGAGGAGAACACCGGTCAAAAGCCTTGAAGCTAGTGGCAAGGAGTTGATTGGAGTCAACCAGACTTCAGTCTGTTTCATTTTCCTCTGAGAACCACAATCAGATTTATTGTGTTGGCGGGTGTGTGTGTATATCCAAGGTGGGGCACCGGAGGCAGTGAACAAACATTGGCTGGTTGAGGTCTTGAGGGGAGGAGGAGAAGGGAATCTTCTCCCATCACAGTCCAGGGAAAAAGCGTGTCTGGCCCCAGGGAGAGGCAAATAGTAGTGGCAGTAGTAAGGTGGACCTGGCTTCTAATCCTGACTCTGCCATTCAGTCATTCATTCATTCAATCGTATTGATTGAGCACTTACTGTGTGCAGAGCACTGTACGAAGCACTTGGAAAATACAATTTGGCAACAGATAGGGACGATTCCTATCCAACAACCAGCTCGGGGACCTAGGTTCTAATCCTTGCTCTGCCCCTTGTCTGCTGTGTGACATTGGGCAAGTCACTTTGCTTCTCTGTGCCTCAGATACCACATCTGTAAAATGGGAATTAAGAGTGAGTCTCACACACTAGAAAGCTTTGAAGATAATTGTGAGGTGTTTTTGTTTCATGTGAAAAGAAACATGGTGCCAGTGAAGGGTTTGGAAGAGAGATGTTTGAATGCTTCTTTGTCTTTTCCTATGCTATCGTATCATCTCTGACCTGTAGCAAATGAATGGACACATCTCTCCAGGAACGCCCCATTCTGCAACTGCAACTGTTCTGGTAGTATCCATAGAGTATTTCTGGTAAAAATGCAGAAGTGGTGTACTATTGCATTCTTCCCTGCAGTACACTTAAATCTCCTACTCGACTCTCTCCCATGACTTTGCTGCC
The DNA here is from genome assembly GCF_015852505.1 of Tachyglossus aculeatus. Classification (NCBI taxonomy): domain Eukaryota; kingdom Metazoa; phylum Chordata; class Mammalia; order Monotremata; family Tachyglossidae; genus Tachyglossus; species Tachyglossus aculeatus. The sequence continues at coordinate 1,252,004 of NW_024044852.1, read as the reverse complement.
CAGCACAGGGGAGTTTTGACTTATAGCAGATTGTCTTCCACCCACTAGCCACTGCCCAAGCTGTGAATGGAACGGGTATGCCTCTGCCTAACCGTCCGTCTGGTAGATGAGACTGGTAGAGTACTGGAAACTCTCCAGGTACGATACTGAGTGGGGGGGAGTGATGCTTTAGGAAATAGTTAAATGAATAAATGAGTGGCTAAATAGGTGTGGGTTTGTGAGAGTGTGTGTATTTATGTGTAAGCAAAAACAGTCAGTTGAAGCTTGTGTTTGTGTGTGTGTGTGTGTGTGTCTGAGTGGCTGGCCGGGGCCCTGCAGCACAGCCTCAGCATTATGCTGCGATCACGTTGGCCAGAGTGGGTCCTGGACGTCAGAAAATGTTTCTGGTGGGAAGTGACAGGAAGGGAATGAGAAAGTGTGATTGGTTCTAGACCACCAGCACTATCATCAACTCCTCCATGCAGAAATGTCAGGTGAACACAATGGAGGTAAGAGAAACAATCCCTTTCCTCCTGGACTTGACAGTCTGCTGGGCTAGACTGAGCCAAAATAATTTACAGCGAGGGGAAAATGAGCATGAAAATGTGCATGCACAGTTTAATACGTTCTTCCATAGTAATGTGAATCTATATGTAGGGAAGAGCTATGAGCAGTTGTGAATGTGTAAATGCAGAGGTGGCATCTGGGCGGATTCAGCATGGGGAGAAGAAACATTAATCTGGGCAAATTTGGAGGTAAAGGGAGATTTGGGCAGAAGGAAGGATCTGAGTCATGTGTTGGAGAGGGGAATGTCCTTGGAGAGGCACAGGGAGCAGATCTGTTTCCAAGGGCTGCAGGGGAGTTGGTGAGGAGGGAAGGGAAACATGAAGGAGAACACGGGTAAAAAGCTTTGAAGCTAATGGCAAGGAGTTGATTGGAGTCAACCAAACCTCATACGGATTCATTTTCCTCATTTGTACATTAGCTTGGGCAGTGGCTAGAGAGTGGAAGGCAATCTGCTACAAGCCAAAATGCACCTGTTCTGGGCAGCAGTGGCAGGGGAGAGAGTCGAGGGTGGAGACTCAGGTTTACTGGGTGGAAGAAGGCAATGGTAAACCACTTCTCTATTTTTACCAAGAAAACTCCATGGATACAGTACCAGAACGCTTGCAGATGGAGGTGGAGCATTCTGGGAGAGATGCGTCCATGGAGTCGCTATGGTTCGGAGGCAAATCGACGGCATAAGTCAACACATGCCAGACCGCTGCACATATTAACACTATTGAACACTACAGGTGACAAATAAATACAACAGATTGATTTAATAATAATGATGATGTTATTTGTTGTGCTCACTATGTGTGATGCACTTTTCTAAGTGCTGCCAAACTCCAACTCCAAAAGGAATTAGTGTTGATTACTTCATCGATGCTATCAATCCATCGTATTTATTGAACATTTATGGTATGCAGAGTCTACCCACTGGATTGTTACCTCCTGGTGGGCAGGAAAATATCTGCCAACTCCGTTGGATTGTACTCTCCCAAGCACTTAGTACAGTGCTATTCAGTAAATACCACTGAGCTATTGATGGATGTGTTCATATCCCTACATTTATCAATACTAGTGAACTCTATATGTGATCAATGAATACAACTGCTTGATTTATTAAAATTGGAATCAATCATATTTATTGATTGCTTATAGTGTTTAGAGCTCTGGATTAAGTGCTTGAGAGAGTACAATATGATATAATTTGTAGAAGTGTTATCTGCCCAAAAGGAACTTATAGTCTGGAGGGAATGCCAATGTTTTTAAATTGAAATTCCCCTCTTCCTTTCCAGGGAGCCAGCGTCATCTCCCAGAAATGACCAACATCTCCACGGTGGGCGAATTCCTCCTTCTGGGGTTCTCTGATATCTGGGAGCTGCCACTGCTCCACACCACGCTGTTCCTCCTTGTTTACCTAGCGGCCCTTCTGGGGAATCTCCTCATTGTTGCTGTCACCACCTTCGACCAGCGTCTCCACACCCCCATGTACTTCTTTCTCAAGACCTTGTCCTTCATAGACCTCTGCTACATTTCTACAACAGTACCCAAATCCATTGTCAACTCCTGGACCAGTGACAGCTCCATCTCCTTTCTAGCTTGTGTCTCGCAGCTCTTCCTAGTGATCTTCTTTGGTGCTTCAGAGCTTTTTGTCCTCGCTGCAATGTCTTATGACCGCTATGCCGCCATCTGCTCCCCACTGTGCTATGAGCTCATCATGACCAAAACAGCCTGTGTGTGCATACTAGCAGCGCCATGGCTCAGTGGGGGTCTGTTGGGAATCTTGTTTTCAGCTTCTACCTTCTCCCTGACCTTCTGCGGGTCCAATGCTGTTCAGCAGTTCTTCTGTGACGTCCCCCCTCTGCTGAAGAACTCCTGCTCCGAAGTCCACATTGCCATTGATGTGAGTGTGGCTGCTGGATTCTTCTTAGATGCTGTATGTTTCATTTGCATCATTCTCTCCTATGTCTTCATCTTCTCAGCCGTGCTGAGGATGCCGTCCTCCGAGGGCCGAACCAAAGCCTTCTCCACCTGCCTGCCCCATCTCTCTGTCATCATCATTTTTGTATTTACTGCAGCATTTGCCTATCTCAAACCACCTTCAGACTGCCCTCAGCTCTGGATCTGCTGGTTTCCATGTTCTGCACTGTGGTGCCCCCCACTGTGAGCCCCCTTATCTACAGCCTGAGGAACAGGGACCTGAAGGCTGCCCTGGGCAGGTTCCTAAAGGGGACATTCTCCCAGCATCCATTCTGGGACAAAATGTCCATTACCAATAATCTGTGTCCATTTACCAATAATCTCCTACCCCCCTTAAAAAGGAATTGCCCTTAGACATATCCATATATACCACTGACCCAGAGTCCCAAAGAATAAGTCTGGATATTCAGGATTTTTCAAGTTCTTGGCGGTTGGTTGATAAGACTAGGTCGTGAATGACAATGCATTCCCTAGGAGGCCTCATGGCTCAATGGCTCAATGGCTCAATGGGTGTCACATGACCTGATTCTAATCCCAGCTCAGCCACTGGCCTGCTGTGTGACCTGGCATTACTGTCTTACCATTGCTGGGCTCTCACGTCCTCTTACAATCTGAGCCCTTGTGGGACAGGAAATGGGTCTGATTAGATTGTAATCAGATTAGATTGTTATCTGTAACCCGCAGAAGGTCAGGGAGAAGGTAGAAGCTGAAAACAAGATTCCCAACAGACCCCCACTGAGCCATGGTGCTGCTAGTATGCACACACAGGCTCTCTACCCAATCTTGATGACCAGATTACTGCTCTCAACTCCACTCTCTCTACTCAACTCAACTCACTCTCTCCCCTTTCCCTTCACCGCTCTCGTACCACTAACCCACAGCCTTGGATCACTCCCACTGTCCGCCTCATTCACTCTTATGCTCGAGCTGCTGGCCGCTGCTTGTGAAAGTCTAGACACCAAGCCAATCTTGTTCGTTTCAAGTTTATCCTATTCTATTTATTTTGTTAATGATGTGTATCTAGTTTTATTTTTATTTATTCTGGTGACTTGACACCTGTCCACATGTTTTGTTTTGTTGTCTGTCTCCCCCTTCTAGACTGTGAGCCCATTGTTGGGTAGGGACCATCTCTATATGTTGCCAACTTGTATTTCCCAAGCGCTTAGTACAGTGCTCTGCACACAGTAAGTGCTCAATAAATACGATTGAATGAATGAATGAATGAAAAGCCCTACTGAAATCTCATCTCCTCCAGGAGCCCTTCCCACACTGAGCCCCCTCCTTCCTCTCCTCCTCCCCATCCCCCTGGCCCTACCTCCTTCACCTCCCCAAAGGACTTGTATATATTTGTACGGATTTATTCCTCTATCTATTTTACTTGTACATATTTACCATTTCATTTATTTTGTTAATGATGTGCATAGAGCCTTAATTCTATTTGTTCGGACGATTTTGACACCTGGCTACATGTTTTGTTTCATGGTCTGTCTAGACTGTGAGCCCGTTGTTGGGTAGGGACTGTCTCTATATGTTGCCTACTTGTACTTCCCCAGCGCTTAGTACAGTGCTCTACACACAGTAAGCGCTCCATAAATATGATTGAATGAATGAATGAATGGGACAGAGACATTCACTGATGGAACTCTAGTTTCCAGAACCTTGGTTAGTAAATCATCACAGCAGGAGCCATTTCCATCCTATTCTTCCTCAAGCCAGGAATTTCTCCTTCCCATCATCCCATTCTCAAAACCTCAGTTCCCTTCCTCACCCCATTCAGCCTGGAGGAGAATCATAGGATGGATTCAGAGGATTGTCTTGCTCTGTCTAGCTTTGCAATCAGAAGATAGAAAATGAAATCGTTCAATTGACTGATTGAGTGAGAAGCTGATGCTGCTGCCCGGATTGTCTTTGTCCAGAAACGCTCTGGGCATGGTACTCCCCTCCTCAAAAATCTCCAGTGGCTACCAATCAATCTGCGCATCAGGCAGAAACTCCTCACCCTGGGCTTCAAGGCTTTCCATCACCTCGCCCTCTCCTACCTCACCTCCCTTCTCTCCTTCTACAGCCCATCCCGCACCCTCCGCTCCTCTGCCGCTAATCTTCTCACCGTTCCTCGTTCTCGCCTGTCATCATCATCACCATCATCAATAGCATTTATTGAGCGCTTACTGTGTGCAGAGCACTGTACTAAGAGCTTGGGAAGTACAAGTTGGCAACATATCGAGACACTCCCTACCCAGCAGTGGGCTCACAGTCTAAAAGGGGGAGACAGAGAACAAAACCAAACATACTAACAAAATAAAATGAATAGAATAGATATGTACAAGCAAAAATAAATAAATAAATAAATAAATAGAGTAATAAATATGTACAAACATATATGCATATATACAGGTGCTGTGGGGAAAGGAAGGAGGTAAGATGGGGGGATGGAGAGGGGGGCGAGGGGGAGAGGAAGGAAGGGGCTCAGTCTGGGAAGGCCTCCGGGAGGAGGTGAGCTCTCAGTAGGGCCTTGAAGGGAGGAAGAGAGCTAGCTTGGCGGATGGGCAGAGGGAGGGCATTCCAGGCCCGGGGGATGACGTGGGCCGGGGGTTGATGGCGGGACAGGCGAGAACGAGGTACGGTGAGGAGATTAGCAGCAGAGGAGCGGAGGGTGCGGGGTGGGCTGTAGAATGGCCTGTCCCGCCATCGACCCCCGGCCCACGTCATCCCCCGGGCCTGGAATGCCCTCCCTCTGCCCATTCGCCAAGCTAGCTCTCTTCCTCCCTTCAAGGCCCTACTGAGAGCTCACCTCCTCCAGGAGGCCTTCCCAGACTGAGCCCCTTCCTATCCCCCTCGTCCCCCTCTCCATCCCCCCATCTTACCTCCTTCCCTTCCCCACAGCACCTGTATATATGTATATATGTTTGTACATATTTATTACTCTCTTTATTTACTTATTTATTTTACTTGTACATATCTATTCTATTTATTTTATTTTGTTAGTATGTTTGGTTTTGTTCTCTGTCTCCCCCTTCTAGACTGTGAGCCCACTGTTGGGTAGGGACTGTCTCTATATGTTGCCAACTTGTACTTCCCAAGCGCTTAGTACAGTGTTCTGCACACAGTAAGCGCTCAATAAATACGATTGATTGATTGATTGTCTAGGGTTGTATATGAGATGAGGATGAAACCTCCCACAGTTGTTGTAGATGGTCAGTCACATTAGAAGCAGTTGGGATGTTGGGAGGCAGATGCTGTTGTTTCCATGGAAACCCTGGGGTGCAGCACCATTGCTGCAGCTTTAGGGACTGGACCTTTATCTCCGCAGGGTGTCAAGGACCTCATAGGCAGAGGATTTTGGCATCGGCCAGGACACGAGGTCCCACATGAGTTGATCCTCCAGGGGTTCCCCATGGTGCAGTGGCCGTGTTGTCTTTGGGGACGGGGGACTCTCTGGAGAGCATCTCCCTGCTCAGAGGAGATCAGAGAGGGGCTGAGGGTGCCATGCCGTCCCTTCCTTCATAGCCAGCTGCACCCAAGAAGTGGAGTGGAGAGAGGACCATCCCAAGCCAGCCGAAGTCAGAGCCCTCCAGCCCCATGCTGCCCCAGTGAGTGTGACCAGGGGATGCTAGAGTGGGAGGGAGAAGCCATGATGGGGATGCAAGAGACGGAGCCATTCAGGGGAAGTGCTCACACACGGGGGCAGTGTCGGACTTCAGGGCAGGGCTACAACCACAGAGGGGCGGGTCGGCTTTCAGGAGGGTACGTATTTGACAGTGCAGTGGCCCCAACCATCACACATCTCCCCTTCCTCATCCACCTCCATCCAAGTAACATGGAAGTCGCTTCCTGGCTGGGGCCCTGCAGCACAGCATCAGCATTATGCTGTGGTCACTTCGGCCAGGAGTGGGTCCGGACATCAGAAAATGTTTCTGGTGAGAAATGACAAGGAGGGAATGAGGGGGTGTGATTGGTTTTAGACCACGAGCACTATCATCAATTCCTCCACGCAAGAATGTTGGGTGAACATAATGGATGTAAGAGATTCAATCCCTTCCTTCCTGGACTTGCCCGTCTGCCGGTGCTAGACTGACCCAAAATAATTTACAGCTTAGGGGGAAATAAGAATGTAAAGGTGGATGCACAGCTTAAGAAGCGCTTAGTAATGTGAATCTGTAGGTAGGGAAGTATATTGAGCAGTTGTGAATGTGTAAATGCAGAGGTGGGATCTGCCCTGATTCGACATGGGGAGAAGAAACATCAATCTGCGCAAATTTGAAGCGGCGGGGGCTGGGGGCGGGGGGAGATTCGGAAATAAAGAAGCATCTAAGCCATGTTTTGGAGAAGGGAATGTCCTTTTTCTTTCTTTCATTCATTCAGTCACATTTATTGAGTGCTTATTATAAGCAGAGCAGTGTATAAAGTGCTTGGGAAGTACAAATTGGCAACATATAGAGAAGGTCCCTACCAAATACGGGCTCACAGTCTAGAAGGGGGAGATGGACAACAAAACAAAACAAGTAGGCAGGAGACAACACCATCGGGATAAATAGAATTATAGCTATATACACATCATCAATAAAATAGAGTAATGAATATGTACAAATCTACACAAGTGCTGAGGAGAGGGGAAGGGGGTAAGGGGGTGGTTGGGAGGAGGATGGGGAGGGGAGAAGGAGGAGAGGAAAAGGTAGATCTATTTCCAAGGTGTGCAGGGTAGTTTGTAAAGACAGAAAGGGAAACAAGGAGGAGAACACCGGTCAAAAGCCTTGAAGCTAGTGGCAAGGAGTTGATTGGAGTCAACCAGACTTCAGTCCACTTAATTTTCCTCTGAGAACCACAATCAGATTTGTTGTGTCGGTGGCTGTTTGTGTATCCGAGGTTGGGCAGGGGAGGCAGTGAGCAAACCTTGGCTGGCGGAGGTCTGGAGGGGAGGAGGAGAAGGGAACCTTCTCCCATCACCTTCCAGGGAAAAAGTGTGTCCGGGCCCACGGAGAGGCAAATAGTAGTGGTAGTAGTAAGGGGACCTGGGTTCTAATCCTGACTCTGTCATTCATTCATTCATTCATTCATTCATTCAATCGTATTGATTGAGTGCTTACTGTGTGCAGAGCACTGTACTAAGCACTTGGAAAGTAAAATTTGGCAACAGATAGGGACAGTCCCTATCCAACAACCGGCTCGGGGACCTAGGTTCTAATCCTGGCTCAGCCGCTTGTCTGCTGTGTGACGTCGGGCAAGTCACTTTACTTCTCTGTGGCTCAGATACCGTATCTGTAAAATGGGAGTTAAGAGTGAGTCTTACATGGTAGAAAGCCTTGAAGATCATTGTGAGGTGTTTTTGTTTCATGTGAAAATATACATGGTGCCAGTGAAAGGTTTGGAGGAGAGATGTTTGAGCGCTTCTATGTCTTTTCTTAGGCTATCGTGTCGTCTCTTCCCCATAACGAATGAATTGACACATCTCTCCAGGAACGCCCCATTCCTCAATGTGTAAATGCAGAGGTGGCATCTTGGTGGATTCGTCATGGAAAGAAGAAACATAAATCTGGGCAAATTTGGAGGGATAGGGAGATTCAGACAGAAGGAAGGATCTAAGCCATGTGTTGGAGAAGGGAATGTCCTTGGAGAGGCACAGGTAGAAGATCTGTTTCCAAGGGCTGGAGGGGAGTTGGTGAAGAGGGAAGGGAAACACTGAGGAGAACACCGGTAAAAAGCCTTGAAGCTAATGGCAAGGAGCTGATTGGAGTCAACCAAACCTCAATCGGATTCATTTTCCTCATTTGTACCTTAGCTTGGGCAGTGGCTAGTGAGTGGAAGGCAATCTGCTCCATGTCAAAACGCACCTGTTCTGGGCAGTAGTGGCAGGGGAGAGAGTCGAGAGTGGAGACTCAGGTTTACTGGGTGGAAGAAGGCAATGGTAAAGCACTTCTCTATTTTTACCAAGAAAACTCCATGGATACAGTACCAGAACGCTTGCAGATGGAGGTGGGGTATTCTTGGAGTGATGCGTCCATGGAGTCGCTATGGGTCAGAGGCAAATCGACAGCATAAGTCAAGACATGCCAGACCGTTGCACGTTTTAATACTGTTGAGCATTACAAGTGACAAATAAATGCAACAGGTTGATTTAATAATAATGATGATGGAATTTGTTAAACACTCACTACGCGTGTAGCACTGTTCTAAATGCTGGAAAATTCCAAAAGGAATTCGTGTTGATTACTTCATCGGTGCTATCAATCCATTGTATTCGTTAAGCATTTATGGTATGCAGAGTCTACCCAGTAGACTGTTACCTTCTGGTGGGCAGGAAAATATCTGCCAACTCCATTGGATTGAACTCTCCCAAGCATTTAGTACAGTGCTCTGCACACAGGGAGTATTCAGTAAATACCCTTGAGCTATTAATTGATGTGTTCATACCCCTACATGTATCAATACTGTTGAATTCTATAGGTGATCAATGAATACAACTGCTTTATTTATTAAAATGGAAATCAATCCTATTTATTGATCACTTACAGTGTGTAGAGCGCTGTACTAAGTGCTTGATAGAGTACAGTGTGATATAATTTGTAGAAGTGTTACCTACCCCCAAAGGATGTACAGTCTGGAGGGAATGCCAATGTTTCTAAATTGAAGTTCCCCTTTTCCTTTCCAGGGAATCAACATCATCTCCCAGAAATGACCAACATCTCCACCGTGGCTCAATTCCTCCTCCTGAGGTTCTCTGACATCCGGGAGCTGCAGCTTATCTATGCCATGCTGTTCCGCCTTGTCTACCTAATGGCCCTTCTGGGGAATCTCCTCATTATTGCTGTCACCACCCTCGACCAGCGTCTCCACACCCCCATGTACTTCTTTCTCAAGAACTTGTCCTTCATAGACCTCTGCTACATTTCTACAACGGTCCCCAAATCCATTGTCAACTCCTTGACCAGTGACAGCTCCATCTCCTTTCTGGGTTGTGTCTCCCAGCTCTTCCTACCGATCTTCTTTGGTGTTTCAGAGTTTTTTGTCCTCACTGCAATGTCTTATGACCGCTATGCTGCCATCTGCTCCCCGCTGCGCTATGAGCTCATCATGAAAGAAACAGCCTGTGTGTGCATACTAGCAGTGTCATGGCTCAGTGAGGGTCTGGTTGGAATCTTGCTTTCAGCTTCTACCTTCTCCCTGACCTTCTGTGGGTCCAATGCTGTCCAGCAGTTTTTCTGTGACGTCCCCCCTCTGCTGAAGATCTCCTGCTCCGAAGTCCACATTGCCATTGATGTGAGTGTGGCTGCTGGGTTCTTCTTCGCTGCTGTCTGCTTCACTTACATTTTCCTCTCCTATGTCTTCATCTTCTCAGCCGTGCTGAGGATGCCGTCCTCTGAGGGCCGAACAAAAGCCTTCTCCACCTGCCTGCCCCATCTCACTGTCATCCTCATTTTTCTCTTTACCACAGCATTTGCCTATCTCAGACCACCTTCAGACTCGCCCTCGGCTCTGGTTCTGCTGGTTTCCATGTCCTACACCGTGGTGCCCCCCACTGTGAACCCCCTTATCTATAGCCTGAGGAACAGGGAGCTGAAGGCGGCCCTGGGCAGGATCGTAAAGGGGACATTCCCCCAGCATCCATTCTGGGACAAAATGTCTGTGTCCAGGTACCAATAATCCCCTACCACCCTTTAAAAGAGGAATTGACCTTAGACATAACAATATATACCACTGACCCAGAGGCCCAAACAACAAGTCGGACTATTCAAGATTTGTCCAGGTTAGGGCAGTTGGCTGATAAGACTAGGTCTTATCTTGAGAGGAGACAGGGGCATTCACTGATGGAACTCTAGTTTCCAGAACAGAGGTGAGTAAGCATCACAACAGGAGAAGCCATTTCCATATAATTCTTCCTCAAGCCAGGAATTTCTCCTTCGTCATCATCATCATCAATCGTATTTATTGAGCGCTTACTATGTGCAGAGCACTGTACAAAGCGCTTGGGAAGTACAAATTGGCAACATATAGAGACAGTACCTACCCAACAGTGGGCTCACAGTCTAAAAGGGGGAGAGAGAGAACAAAACCAAACATACTAACAAAATAAAATAAATAGAATAGATATGTACAAATAAAATAAATAAATAAATAGAGTAATAAATATGTACAAACATATATACATATATACAGGTGCTGTGGGGAAGGGAAGGAGGTAAGATGGGGGGATCCCATCTTGGAGATGGGAATGGAGATCCCATTCTCAAAACCCCAGTCTCCTGCCCCAACCCACTTAGCCTGGGGGAGGATCAGAGGATGGAATCAGAGGAATCTCTTGCTCTCTCGAGCTTTGAAATCAGAACATGTCAGAGAATGAAATAGATGAAATTATGGATTGAATGAGAAACTGATTGTACAAGGTGGTATATGATATGAAGCTGAAACCGCACAGTTGATGTAGATTGCCAGTAACTTTTGAATTTGTTGTGATGTTGGGATGCAGATGCTGTTGTTTTCATGGGAACCCTGGGGTGCAGCATCATTCTCTAGCTTTAGGGACTGGGCATTTATCTCCACAGGACCTCAGGGACCTCACAGGCAGAGGTTTTCGGCATTGGCCAGGACACGAGGTCCCACCTGAGTTGGCCCTCCAGGGGATCCCTGCGGAACAGTGGCCGCTTCATCTTTGGGAATGGGGGACTCTCTGGAGATCATCTCCCTGCCCATAGGAGATCAGAGAGGGGCTGAAGTTGCCATACTGTCCCTACTTTCCTAGACAGCTGCACCCAAGAACTGGAGTGGAGAGAGGTCCATCCCAACCCAGCAGAGGTCAGAGCCCTCCATTCATTCATTCATTCATTCATTCATTCAATCGTATTTACTGAGCGCTTACTTTGTGCAGAGCACTGTACTAAGTGTTTGGGAAGTAAAAATTGGCCACATATAGAGAAGGTCCCTACCCAACAACAGGCTCACAGTCTAGAAGGGGGAGACAGACAACAAAACAAAACATGTGAACAGGTGTCAAGTCATCAGAAGAGATAGAAGTAAAGCTAGGTGCACATCATTAACAAAATAAAATAAATAGAATAGTAAATATGTACAAGTAAAATAAATAGAGTAGTAATCTGTACAAACATATATACAGGTGCTGTGGGGAGGGAAAGGAGGTAGGGCGGGGGGATGGGGAGGGGGAGAGGAAGGAGGGGGCTTAGTCTGGGAAGGCCTCCTGGAGGAGGTGAGCTCTCAGTAGGGCTTTGAAGGGAGGAAGAGAGCTAGCTTGGCATATGTGCGGAGGGAGGGCATTCCAGGCCAGGGGGAGGAAGTCTCCACACCCGGGGGTCGACGGCGAAACGGGCGAGAACAAGGCACAGAGAGGAGGTTAGTGGCAGAGGACCGGAGGGTGCGGGCTGGGCTGTAGAAGGAACGAAAGGAAGGTGAGGTAGGAGGGGGCGAGGTGATGGAGAGCCTTGAAGCCGAGAGTGAGGAGTTTTTGCCTGATGCGTAGGTTGACTGGTAGCCACTGGAGAGTTTTGAGGAGGGGAGTAACATGCCCAGAACATTTCTGCACAGAGATGATCCGGGCAGCAGCGTGAAGTGCAGACTGAAGTGGGGAGAGACAGGAGGTTGGGACATCAGAGAGGAGGCTGATGCAGTAATCCAGTCGGTATAGGATGAAAGATTGAACCAGCAGGGTAGCGGTTTGGATGGAGAGGAAAGGGCAGATCTTGGCGATGTTGCGGAGGTGAGACTGGCAGGTTTTGCTGACAGATTGGATGTGAGGGGTGAATGAGAGAGCAGAGTCGAGGATGACACCAAGTTTGCGGGCTTGTGAGACGGGAAGGATGGTAGTGCCGTCTACAGTGATGGGAAAGTCAGGGAGAGAGCAGAGTTTGGGAGGGAAGATAAGGAGTTCAGTCTTGGACATACTGAGTTTTAGATGGCAGTCAGACATCCAGATGGAGATGTCCTGAAGACTGGAGGAGACACAAGCCTGAAGGGAGGGAGAGAGAGCATGGGCTCTCTCTGATATGCTGCCCCAGTGAGTGTGACCCGGGGGAGGAGGAGGCAAAGACCATGATGGGGATGCAAGAGATAGAGCTATTCAGGTGAAATGCTCACGCACGGGGCCAGTGTCGGACTTTGGGGCAGAGCTACCTCCCCAGAGGGGCAGATGGGTTTTCGGGAGGGTAAATATTTGACAGTGCAGTGGCCCCAACCATCACTCATCTCCCCTTCCTCATCCACCTCCATCCAGCTAAAATGGAAGCCGCTTGCCTGGCTGGGGCCCTTCAGCACAGGGTCGGCACTTTGGCCAGTAGTGGGTCCTGGACCTCAGAAAATGTTTCTGGTGGGAAATGACAGGGAGGAAATGAGAGAATGTGATTGGTTCTAGACCAATAGCACTATCATCAGCTCCTCAGTGCAGGAATGCCGGGTGAACGCAATGGAGGTAAGAGATTCTTTCCTTCCCTCCTGGATTTACCAGTCTGCTGGGCTAGACCGATTGAAAAGAATTTACAGCTAGGGGGAAATAAGAATGGAAAGGTGGATGCACAGCTTAATAAGTGCTTACATAGTCATGTGAATCTATCGGTACGGAAGAGCTGTGAGCAGTTGTGAATGTGTAAATGCAGAGGTGGTATCAGGGCTGATATGGCATGGGAAGGAGAAACATTAATCTGGGCAAGTTTGAAGGGAGAGGGAGATTCAGGCAGAAGGAAGGATCTAAGCCATGTGTTGGAGAAGGGAATGTCCTTAGAGAGGCACAGGGAGCAGATCTGTTTCTAAGGCCTGGACGGGAGTTGGTGAAGAGGGAAGGGAAACACGGAGGAGAACACCGGTCAAAAGCCTTGAAGCTAGTGGCAAGGAGTTGATTGGAGTCAACCAGACTTCAGTCTGTTTCATTTTCCTCTGAGAACCGCAGTCAGATTTGTTGTGTTGGCAGCTGTGTGTGTATCCAAGGTGGGGCAGGGAAGGCAGTGAGCAAACCTTGGCTGGCGGAGGTCTGGAGGGGAGGAGGAGAAGGGAATCTTCTCCCATCACCTTCCAGGCAAAAAGTGTGTCCAGACCCAGGGAGAGGTAAACAGTAGTGGTAGCAGTAAGGGGACCTGTGTTCAAATCCTGACTCTGCTATTAATTAATTAATTCATTCAATCATTGATTGAGCGCTTACTATGTGCAGAGCTCTGTACTAAGCCCTTGGAAAGCACAATTTGGCAACCGATAGAGAGAATCCCTACCCAAAAATGGGCTCAGGGACCTGGGTTCTAATCCTGGCTCTGACCCTTGTCTGCTGGGTGACGCTGGGCAAGGCACTTTGCTTCTCTGTGCCTCGGAATACCCCATCTGTAAAATGGGAATTAAGACTGAGCCCTAGATGAGATAGGGACTCTGTCTGCCCAATTTTCTTGTATCTTCCCCAGTACTTAGTATAGTGCCTGGCACCTAGAAAGCACTTAGCAAACACGATTTTTTAAGAAAAGTATTTATTGAGCACCCATTTGAAGTGGTGTATTGGACTAGGTGTTGGCAAAGTTTGAAAGCAAGTGACCCATTGCTTGTCTACAAGGAGATGAAAATAAAAATACTTACAGCACTGAGAATTCATTTGTTGATGAGTGTAAAGAGGATGCAAGTTACCACATTCAAGCCAGAGTATCCTGTAGGAATGATATGGGTTAAGGTGCTGGGAAATTAATTAGTGGAAGCTGGTTAGGGGAGGTAAGATTTAGCAGGACTCTGAATGTGGGGAAAACTGTGGTCTGTCTGCTATGGAAAGGAGGAGGGAAGTCACTTTGGTAAATCACTTCAGTTCTCTGTGCCTCAGTTATCTCATCTGTAAAATGGGGATTAAGACCGTGAGCCCCATGTGGAACATAGACTGTGTCCAACCTGATTAGCTTGTCTCCACTCCAGTGACTAGTACAGTGCCTGGTAATAATAATAACAAGGATGGCATTTACGAAGTGCTTACTATGTGCAAGCACTGTTCTAAGCACTGGGTAAGTAGTAAGCTCTTACCATGGACCAAAAAAAAGAAAAGAATTCCTGGCCCAGGCCAGGGGAACAGTGAGTCAAGGATGGAGATGGGAGAATCAAGAGTGAGTTACAACTTGAAGGTTGGCTTGGGAACAAAGAAGAGGAACTGAATGGAGGAGATGGACAGGGGCTGGTGGGGGGTGGGTCTCACATGGTAGAAAGCCTGGAAGCTGATTGTGAGGTGTTTTTGTTTCGTGTGAAAAGATACGTGGTGCATGTGAAAGGTTTGGAAGAGAGGAGAGATGCTGTCTCAGCGATGCTTTGTCTTGTCTTATGCTGTCGAGTCGTCTCCGACCTATCAATGGGCACATCTCTCCCAGAACACTCCATTCTCCATCTTCAAGTTTATCCACAGAGTTTTCTTGGTAAAAATACAGAAGTGGTATACCATTGCCTTCTTCCCTGCAGTCAACTTGAGTCTCCGCCCTCGACTTTCTCCCTTGCAGCTGCTGCCCAGCCTGAGTGAGTTTTGACTTGTAACAGTTTGCCTTCCACTCACTAGCCACTGCGCAAACTAGGAATGCAATGGCTATGCCTCTGCTTGACTCTCCCTCCCATAGCCAAAACTGGAAGAGTACTGGAAACTCTCAAGGTACTATTCTGAGTCGGGGGAGTGATGCTTTAGCAAATAGTTAAATGAGTAAATGAGTGGCTAAATAGGTGTGGGTTTGTGTGGTTGTGTGTGTTTATGTGTAAGTAACCGCAGTCAGTTGAAGTGTGTGTGTGTGTGTGTGTGTGTGTGTGTGTGCGTGCCTGAGTGGCCGTGTGTGTGTGTGTGGTTGTGTATATCTCCATGATAAGTGTGTTTACATATGAGGGTGTTTTTTTGTCGAAGTATTATAAAATCATCGAGAGCAATTCATAGCCATCATGTGCATCTCTTGATAATAATAATAATCATAATAATAATGGCATTTGTTAAGTGCTTACTATGTGCCAGGCTCTGTTCTAAGTGCTGGGGGGGATACAAGATAATCAGGTTGCCCCACATGGGGCTCACAGTCTTAATTCCCTTCTACAGATGAGGGAACCGAGGCACAGAGAAGTGAAGTGACTGGCCCGAAGTCACTCAGCTGATAAGTGGCAGAGCTGGGATTAGAACTCATGACCTCTGACTCCCAAGCCCGTGCTCTTTCCACTGAGCCACACTTGCTAGCCATGTGACTTTGGGCCAGTCACTACACTTCTCTGGGCCTCGGTTACCTCATCTGGAAAATGGGAACGCAATCCCTGATCTCCCTCAGTCTTAGAATCTGAGCCCAGGTGTGGGACAGGTACTATATCTGACCCAGAAAAAGTTTCTCTACCCTGGCACTTAGTACAGTGCATGGTATGGAGTAAATGTTTAACAAATACCACACCTTTAATAATAATGAATGATTATGGTATTTCCTACGTACCAGGCAATGTACGAAGCGCCGGGGTGGATACAAGCAAATCACATTGGACACACTCCCTGACCCATGTGGGGCTCACAGTCTCAATCCCATTTGACAAATAAAAAGCTTATCTGCCTGAACAGGGACTTGAACCCTGGACCCTCAGATTAAAAGTCTGATGCTCTACCGACTGAGCTATCTGGGCTCCTCGCTGGCCTTCTCCTATCTGTAATTTATTTTAGTTTCTGCCTTCTCCACTCAATCAATCAATCAATCAATCGTATTTATTGAGCACTTACTGTGTGCAGAGCACTGTACTAAGCGCTTGGGAAGTACAAGCTGGCAACATATAGAGACAGTCCCTACCCAACAGTGGGCTCACAGTCCAGAAGTGGGAGACAGAGAACAAAAGCAAACATACTAACAAAATAAAATAGAATGGATAGGTACAAGTAAAATAAATAAATAAATAGAGTAATAAATATGTACAAACATATATACATATATACAGGTGCGGTGGGGAAGGGAAGGAGGTAAGATGCGGGGGATGGAGGGGGGACGAGGGGGAGAGGAAGGAAGGGGCTTAGTCTGGGAAGGCCTCCTGGAGGAGATGAGCTCTCAGTAGGGCCTTGAAGGGAGGAAGAGAGCTAGCTAGGCAGATGGGCAGAGGGAGGGCATTCCAGGCCCTGGGGAGGACATGTGCCGGGGGTCGATGGCGGGACAGGAAGGCTGAGTAGGTGCGAATGAGGTTGTCATTAATGTAACTTGGTGATAACAAGGGCCTTTTTCCTGGGGTGGGGGTGGGGGGAGTCTATGGCGTCTATGGCGGACAGGACCAGGAAGGGGGGTTGGGGGGCACTATAAGGAAGGTCGCTTAAGTGGGTGGGGGTGGAAGCAGGGGGAGTCTATGGAGGCGCTCGGAGGAGAGGAGCCTTCCGGGAGCAGCAGGGGCCATGCGGTGTGATGGCGGGTGGGCGGGCGGGCCTCTCGGGCCATCACTCATAATGCTAATTGTGGTATTTATAAAGATATTACAATAGTCTGATCAAAATATTGAGGGCTGGGTTCAGCTCACGATAATCGAGTCAGACACAGCGTCCATCTCCCGTGGGTCTCAGGGTCTAAGTTTAAAGGAGAAGAATTGAATCCCCATTTTACAGATGAGGGAACTGAGGTAGAGCAAAGTTACATGCCTAAGGTGACACAGCAGGAAAGTGGCAGAACCAGGACTACACCTCAGATCCTCTGACTCCCGGGCCTAGGATCTTTCCACTAGGCACCGCCACAATAGAATGGAAGCCCCGTGAGGGAAAGGATCATATGAACATTAGCTCCGGTGGTCACGCCACAAAACCACAACAAGGAGGCACTCAGAAGTTCCCCAAAGCAGGATTATTGTTGTGACACATCAAGAAAGACACATCCATGGATACACTCTCCAGAGCTACTAGAGAATAAACCCACAACAATACCACCACCCTCATATCAATTGGTCTCCAATATTAACACTGGATGTCCAACCGTTCTCTATGTTCTCAGTGTCCCACCTTAGCTGTTGATGAGGTCATCCAGCCCTCATGCCACTGTTGCAATCTGGCAAGTGATGTCTCCTCAAGTTGGCCTCTGTACTTCGACACAGTTACTTCTTTATTTCCACTGTAGACTTCAAGCAAACCTTCCTCCCCTTCCATCTCTCTGTCATGCTATAAATCTGTCACCCTAATCTAGGACCTTGAAGGACTCCAGCTGTCTAAGCACCATCTTCCCATAAAGCACAACATACAGTTATAAATTATGAAGCATGCCACAGTCAATAATGTTTAGTTACATTCTATACAGTATTGTGCAACATAGACTTGCAAGACTTGGGTGTATGCACTTTGCCGCATACTATATTCTGTATTTTATTGCTGTTACCGTTTCTCTGCTGTTGCCCCTTTTTATGCACCATACAATCAACAGTCATATTAGTGCCCCCTCTAGACTGTAAGCTCCTGGTTGTCAGGGAATGTGTCTACTAACTCTTTAAGATTGTACTCTCCCAAGGGCTTAGTACAGTGCTCTGCAAATGGTAAGTGCTCAGTAAATGACACTGCTAGATTACTTGATGGGTAAATACCCCTGCCCCTCTCAGGATCACACCTGGAGAGTTTCCAATACCCTACCTGTCTCGGCCAAGGGACGGAGAATCCAGTAGAAGCATACCCATTCCATTCATAGCTGGGGCAGTGGCTAGTGAGAGGAAAGCAATCAGCTACAAGTCAAAAGGCACCTGTTCTGGGCAGCAGTGGCAGGGGAGAGAGTCGAGGGTGGAGAATCAGGTTTACTGGGTGGAAGAAGGCAATGGTAACCACTTCTCCATTTTTACCAAGAAAACTCTCTGGATCCACTACCAGAAAGCTTGCAGATGGAGGTGGGGCATGCTGGGAGAGATGCGTCCATGGAATTGCTACGGGTTGGAGACGACTCGACGGCATAAGACAAGACATGCTAGACCCCTGCACAAATTAACTCTATGGAACGCTATAGGTGATAAACAAATCCAATGGATTGATTTACTTCTAAGGGAAGTTGTGTTGATTCCTTCATTGATGCTATCAATCAATCATATTTATTAAGCATTTATCATCTGTGGCGCACTGTACTAACTGCTTGAGAGAGTACAATTTGATATGGTTGGTAGACACGTTCTCTGCCCTCAAGTAACTTACTGTTTAGAGGGAAAGCCAATGTTTCTAAATTGAAGTGTCTCTCTTCCTTTGCAGGGAGTCAACGTCAACTCCCAGAAATGACCAACGTCTCCACTGTGACTGAGTTCCTCCTCCTGGGGTTCTCTGACATCCAGGAACTGCAGCTGCTCCATGCCACGTTGTTCCTCCTTGTCTACCTAATGGCCCTTCTGGGGAATCTCCTCATTGTTGCTGTCACCACCCTCGACCAGTGTCTCCACACCCCTATGTTCTTCTTTTCAAAAACCTGCCCTTTGTAGACCTCTGCTACATTTCTGCAAAGGTACTCAAATCCATTGTCAGCTCCCTGACCAGTGACAGCTCCATCTCCTTTCTGGGTGGTGTCTCACAGCTCTTCCTACTGATCTTCTTTGGTGCTTCAGAGCTATTTGTCCTCACTGCAATGTCTCATGACCGCTATGCTGCCATCTGCTCCCCCTTGTGTTATGAGCTCATCATGAACAAAACAGCCTGTGTGTGCTTAGTAGCAGCTTCATGGCTTAGTGGGGATCTGTTTGGAGTCTGGCTTTCAGCTTCTACCTTCTGCCTGAACTTTTGTGGGTCCAATGCTGTCCAGCAGTTCTTCTGTGACATCCCCCCTCTGCTGAAGAGTTCCTGTTCAGAGGACCACATGGCCATAAATGTGAGTGTGGCTATTGTGATAGTCTTAGATGACACATCTGTTTTTTTTCATCATCTTCTCCTATGTCCACATCTTCTCAGCCATGCTGAGGATGCCATCGGCCAAGGGCTGAACCAAAGCGTTCTCCACCTGCCTGCCCCATCTCACTGTCATCATCATTTTTCTCTTTACCACAGCATTTGCCCATCTCAAACCACCTTAACCACCTTTAGACTCTCCCTCGGCTCTGGATCTGCTGGTTTCCATGTCCTACACCGTGGTGCCCCCCGCCCCCACTGTGAGCCCCCTTATCTACAGCCTGAGGAACAGGGACCTGAAGGCTGCCCTGGGCAGGTTCCTAAAGGGGACATTCACCCAGCATCCATTCTGGTACAAAATGTCTGTGTCCAGGTACCAATAATCCTCTACCACCCCTTTAAAAGAGGAATTGCCCTCAGACAAGTGCAAATATATCGCTGACCCAGAGGCCCAAAGAACAAGTCTGGATATTCAGGATTTGTCAAGGTCTGGGAGGTTGGCTGATAAGACAAGTCATGAGTGGCAGTGCATTCCCTAGGAGGCCTCATGTCTCAATGGCATGTGAATGGGTGTCACGTGACCTGGGTTCTAATCCCAGCTTGGCCACTGGACTTCTGTGTGACCTGGCCTTAGTGTCTTACCGTCCCTGGGCTCTTACTTCCTCTTACATTCTGAGCCCCTGTGGGACAGGAAACGTGTCTGTTTGGATTGTAATTTCATTTTTGGGCTGTAAGATCATTGTGGGCATGGATTGTATCTACCAACTTCATTGTATTGTACGCTTCAAAGCGCTTAGTACAATGTAATGCACACAGTAAACACTCAACTAATACCATCGATCAATTGAATTATTTATCATCACGTGGCACAGACTTTGACACAGAAATTGATAACACCGAATAATAAAAATAATTATAATAATGGTGTCTGAAAAGCGATAGAGGCTTTCACTGATGGAACTCCATTCATTGAATTATATTTATTGAGCGCTTACTGTGTGCAGAGCACAGTACTAAGTGCTTGGGGAGTACAAGTCGGCAACATATAGAGACGGTCCCTACCCAACAACGGGCTCCCAGTCTACAAGGGGGAGACAGACAACAAAACAAAACATGTAGACAGGTGTCAAAACTTTCAGAATATATAGAATTATAGCTACATGCACATCATTAGCAAAATAGAGTAGCAGATAGGTACAAGTAAAATAAATAGAGTAATAAATCTGTACAAATATAAACAAGTGCTATGGGGAGGGGAAGGAGGTAGGGCGGGGGGATGGGGTCGGGGAGAGGAAAAAGGGTGCTCAGTCTGGGAATGCCTACTGGAGAAGGTGAGCTCTCAGTAGGGCTTTGAAGGGAGGAAGAGATCTAGTTTGGTAGATATGTGGAAGGAGGGCATTCCAGGCCGGGGGCAAGGACATGGGCCATGGGTTGACGGCGGGACAGGCAAGAACCAGGCACAATGAGGTGGTAAGCAGCGGAGGAGTGGATGGTGCAGGCTGGGCTGTAGAAGGAGAGAAGGGAGGTGAGGTAGGAGGGGGCGAGGTGATGGAGAGCCTTGAAGCTGTGAGTGAGAGGTTTTTGCATGATGCGTAGGTTGACAGACAACCACTGGAGATTTTTGAGGAGGGGAGTGAAATGCCCAGAGCGTTTCTGTACAGAGAAAATTCGGGTAGCAGAATGAAGTATAGACTGAACCAGGGAGAGACAGGAGGATGGGAGACCAGAGAGGAGGCTGGTGCAGTAATCCAGTCAGGATAGGAGGAGAGATTGAACCAGCAAGGTAGCGTTTTGGAACTCTAGTTTCCAGAACCCAGGTTAATAAGTCGTCACAACAGGAGGAACCATTTGCTTCTCATTCTTTCTCAAGCCAGGAATTTCTCCTTCCCATCATCCCATTCTCAAAACCTCAGTCCCCTGCCCCACCCCACACAGCCTGGGGGCAGATCAGAGGATGGATTCAGAGGAATCTCTAGCTCTCTCGAGCTTTGAAATCAGAAGGTGTCATAAAATGAAATCGATCAATTGACTGACTGAATGAGAAGCTGACTGTCTAAGATGGTATATAAGATGAAGCTGAAACCACCCACAGTTGGTGTAGATTGTCAGTAATATTAGAAACTGTTGGGATGCAGATGCGGTTGTTTCCATGGGAACCCTGGGCTGCAGCACGATTGCTGCAGCTTTAGGGACTGGGCATTTATCTCCGCAGGACCTCAGGGACCTCACAGGCAGAGGACTTTGGCATCGGCCAGGACACGAGGTCCCATCTGAGTTAATCCTCCAGGGGTTCCCCACAGAGCAGTGGCTTCTTTATCTTTGGGGATGGGGGACTCTCTAAAAAACATTTCCCTGCCCAGAGGAGATCAGAGAGGGGCTGAGGGTGCCATGCTGTCCCTTCCTTCATAGCCAGCTGCACCCAAGAACTAGAGTGGAGGGAGGACCATCCCAAGCTAGCAGAGGTCAGAGCCCTACAGCCTTAAGCTGTCCCAGTAAGTGTGACCAGGTGGTGTTGGAGGGAGAGGGAGAGACCATGATGAGGTTGCAACAGATGGAGCCATTCAGGGGAAATGCTCACACATGGGGCCAGTGTCAGACTTTGGGGCAGGGCTACATCCTCAAAGATGCAGGGGGGCTTCGGGAGGTAAGTATTTGACAGTGCAGTGGCCCCAACCATCACTCGTCCCCCCTTCCTCATCCACCTCCATCCAGCTAACATGTCCAGCTGGGACCTTGCTGCACAGCGTCAGCATTATGCTGTGGTTACTTTGGCCTGGTGTGTGTCCTGGATGTGAGAAAATGTTTCTGGTGAGAAATGACAGGGAGGGGAATGAGAGAGTGTGATTAGTTCTAGACCACCAGCACTATCATCAACTCCTCCTTGCAGGAATGTTGGGTGAACACACTAGAGGTAAGAGATTCAGTACCTACCCTCCTGGACTTACCAGTCTGCTGGGCTAGACTGATCCAAAAGAATTTACAGCTAGGGGGAAATAAAAATGGAAAGGTTGATGCATAACTTAATAAGTACTTAGTAATGTGAATCTATAAGTGGGGAACTACAATGAGCAGTTGTGAATATGTACATGCAGAGGTGATATCTGGCCTGATTCGGCGTGGGGAGAAGAAACATAAATCTGGGCAAAACTGAAGGGAGACGGAGATTTGGGAAGAAAGAAGGATCTAAGCCATGTGTTGGAGAAGGGAATGTCCTTTTCATTCATTCAATTGTATTTACTGAGTGCTTACTGTGTGCAGAGCAGTGTACTAAGTGCTTGGGAAGTACAAATCGGCAACATATAGAGAAGGAACCTACCCAATAACGGGCTCACAGTCTAGAAGGGGAAGACAGACAATAAAAAAAAAACAAGTACACAGGTGACGATGCCATCAGAATAAATGGAATTATAGCTATATACACATCATTAAAAAAATAAATAGAGTAATAAATATGTACAAACATACATGAGTACTGTGAGGAGGAGAAGGGGGTAGGGCAGGGGGAGGATTGTGGAAGAGAAGAAGAGGAGGAGAGGAAAAGGGAGAAGATCTATTTCTAAGGGCTGCGGGGTAGTTGATGAAGAGGGAAAGGGAAACACGGAGGAGAATACCAGTCAAAAGCCTGAAGACAGTGGCAGGGAGTTGAGTGTAGTCAACCAGACTTCAGTTTGTTTCATTTTCCTCTGAGAACCACAATCAGATTGGTTGTGTCGGTCGCTGTGTGTGTGTCCAAGGTGGGGCCGGGGAGGCATCATCATCAATCGCATTTATTGAGCGCTTACTATGTGCAGAGCACTGTACTAAGCAGTGAGCAAACCCTGGCTGGCGGAGGGCTGGAGGGGAGGAGGAGAAGGGAATCTTCTCCCATCATCTTCCAGGGAAACAGTATGTCTGGGCCCGGGGAGAGGCAAAGAGTAGTGGTAGTAGTAAGGGGACCTGGGTTCTAATCCTGACTGCTATTCATTCATTCATTCATTCATTCAATCGTAGTGATTGGGCACTTACTGTGTGCAGAGAACTGTACTAAGTCCTTGGAAAGTACAATTCGGCAACAGACAGACAATCCCTACCCAACCACGAGCTCGGGGACCTGGGTTCTAATCCTGACTCTGCCCCTTGACTGCTGGGTGATGTTGTTCAAGGCACTTTGCTTCTCTGTGCCTCAAATACCGCATCTGCAAAATGAGAATTAAGACTGAGCCCTAAGTGCTCCGTAAATACCAATACTTGATTCACTGATGGGTACTTACCCCTGCCCCCTCTCAGGATCATGCCTGGAGAGTTTCCAGTACCCTACCAGTCTCAGCCAAGGGAGGAAGAGTCAAGCAGAGGGATACCCATTCCATTCCTAGCTTGGGCAGTGGCTAGCGAGTGGAACACAATCTGCTCCAGGTCAAAAGGCGCCTGTTCTGGACAGCAGTGGCAGGGGAGAGAGTCGAGGGTGGAGACTCAGGTTTACTGGGTGGAAGAAGGCAATGGTAAACCACTTCTCTATTTTTACCAAGAAAACCCTATGGATACAGTACCAGAACGCTTGCAGAAGGAGGTGGAGCATTCTGGGAGAGATGCGTCCATGGAGTCGCTATGGCTCGGTGGCGAATCGACAGCATAAGTCAAGACACGCCAGACCGCTGCACATTTTAATCCTACTGAACACTACAGGTGACAGATAAATACAACAGATTGATTTAATAATAATGATGATGGTATTTGTTAAGCGCTCACTATGTGTGAAGCACTGTTCTAAGCGCTGACAAACTCCAAAAGGAATTAGTGTTGATTACTTCATCGATGCTATCAATCCATCATATTTATTAAGCACGTATGGTATGCAGAGTCTACCCCCTAGACTGTTACCTCCTGATGGGCAGGAAAATAGCTGTCAACTCCGTTGGATTGAACTTTCCCAAGCACTTTGTACGGTGCTCTGCACACAATGAGTATTCAGTAAATACCATTGAGCTATTGATTGATGGGTTTATGCCTCTACATGTATCAATACTATTGAACTCTACAGGTGAGCAATGAATACAACTGCTTTATTTATTAGAATGGGAAGCAATCCTATTTACTGATCACTTACAGTGTGTAGAGCACTGTACTAAGTGCTTGAGAGAGTACAATATGACATCATTTGTAGAAGTGTTACCTGCCCAAAAGGAACTTACAGTCTGGAGGGAATGCCAGTGATTCTAAATTGAAGTTCCCCTCTTCCTTTCCAGGGAGCCGGCATCATCTCCCAGAAATGACCAACATTTCCACTGTGACTGAATTCCTCCTCCTAGGGTTCTCTGACATCCAGGAGCTGCAGCTTGTCTATGCCACACTGTTCCTCCTTGTCTACCTGGCGGCTCTTCTGGGGAATCTCCTCATCGTTGCTGTCACCACCCTTCTTTCTCAAAATCTTGTCCTTCATAGACCTCTGCTACATTTCTACAACGGTCCCCAAATCCATTGTCAACTCCTTGACCAGTGACAGCTCCATCTCCTTTCTGGGTTGTGTCTCACAGCTCTTCCTAGTGATCTTGTTTGCCGCTTCAGAGTTTTTTCTCCTCACTGCAATGTCTTATGACCGCTATGCCACCATCTGCTCCCCCCTGCACTATGAGCTCATCATGAACGAAACAGTCTGTGTGTGCATACTAGCAGCGTCATGGCTCAGTGGGGGTCTGTTTGGAGTCTTGCTTTCAGCTTCCACTTTCTCACTGACTTTTTGTGAGTCCAATATTGTTGAGCAGTTCTTCTGTGACGTCCCCCCTCTGCTGAAGATCACCTGCTCTGAAGTCCACATTGCCATTGACGTGAGTGTGGCTGGTGGGTTCATCTTAAATATTGTCTGCTTCATTTACATCTTCCTCTCCTACATCTTCATCTTCGCAGCCGTGCTGAGGATGCCATCCTCCGAGGGCTGAACCAAAGCCTTCTCCACCTGCCTGCCCCATCTCACTGTCATCATCATTTTTCTCGTTACTGGAGCATTTGCCTATCTCAGACCACCTTCAGACTCACCCTCGGCTCTGGATCTGCTGGTTTCCATGTCCTATACCGTGGTGCCCACCACTGTGAACCCCCTTATCTACAGCCTGAGGAACAGGGACCTGAAGGCTGCCCTGGGCAGGATCCTAAAGGGGACATTCCCCCAGCATCCATTCTGGGACAAAATGTCTGTGTCCATGTACTAATAATCCCCTACCACCCCTTTAAAAGAGGAATTGCCCTTAGACGTATCCATATATATCACTGACCCAGAGTCCCAAAGAACAAGTCCGGATATTCAGGATTTGTCAAGGTCCGGGAGGTTGGCTGATAAGATTAGGTCATGAGTGGCAAGGCATTCTCTAGGAAGCCTCATGGCTCAATGGCATGTGAATGGGTGTCACATGACCTGAGCTCTAATCCCAGCTCGGCTCCTGGCCGGCTGTGTGACCTGGGGTTGGTGTCTTACCATTCCTGGGATCTTAGTTCTTCTTACACTCTGAGCCCCTGTGGGACAGGAAACGTGTCTCTTTGGACTGTAATTTCATCTTCCTACCTCCTTCTCCTCCCCACAGCACCTGTATATATGTTTGTACAGATATATTCCTCTATTTTACTTGCACATATTTACTATTCTATTTATTTTGTTAATGATGTGCATTTAGCCTTAATTCTATTTATTCTGATGATGTGATACCTGTCCACATGTTTTGTTTTGTTGTCTGTCTCCCCCTTCTAGACTGTGACCCCGTTGTTGGGTAGGGACCATCTCTATATGTCGCCAACTTGTACTTCTCAAGCGCTTAGTACAGTGCTTTGCACACAGTAAGCGCTCAATAAATACAATTGAATGAATGAATGAATCTTTGGGCTGTAAGCTCATTGTGGGCACGGATTGGATCTACCAACTCCATTGTATTGTACACTTCAAAGTGCTTAGTACAATGTAATGCACACAGTAAACACTCAACAAATACCATTGATCGATTGAATTATTTATCATCATGTGGCACAGACTTTGACACAGAAATTGTTAACACCGAATAATAAAAATAATTATAATCATCGTGTTTGAAAAGCAATAGAGACATTCACTGAGGGATCTCCATTCATTCAATTGTATTTATTGAGCACTTACTGTGTGCAGAGCACTGGACTAAGCACTTGGGGAGTACAAGTCGGTAACATATAGAGACGGTCCCTACCCAACAACGGGCTCACAGTCTACAAGGGGGAGACAGATAACAAAACAAAACATGTAGACAAGTGTCAAAACTGTCAGAATAAATAGAATTATAGCTATATGCACATCATTAACAAAATAGAGTAGTACATATGTACAAGTAAAATGAATAGAGTCATAAATCCTTACAAATATATACCAGTGCTGTGGGGAGGGGAAGGAAGTAGGGTGGGGGGGATGGGGTGGAGGAGAGGAAAAAGGGTGCTCAGTCTGGGAAGGCCTCCTGGAGGAGGTGAGCTCTCAGTAGGGCTTTGAAGGGAAGAAGAGAGCTAGCTTGGCAGACGTGGGGAGGGAGGGCATTCCAGGCCATGGGAAGGACGTTGGCCAGGGTCGACAGCAGGACGGACAAGAACGAGGCACAGAGTGGAGGTTAGTGGCAGAGGAGCGGAGGGTGCAGGCTGGGCTGTAGAAGGAGAGAAGGGAAGTGATGTAGGTGGGGGTGAGGTGATGGAGAGTCTTGAAGCTGGGAGTGAAGGGTTTTTGCATGATGCTTGGGTTGACAGGCAACCAGTGGAAATTTTTGAGGCCGAGAGTGACATGCCCAGAGTGTTTCTGTACAGAGAAAATCTGGGCAGCAGAATGAAGTATACACTAAACCATGGAAAGACAGGAGGATGGGAGATCAGAGAGGAGGCTGGTGCGGTAATCCAGTCGGGATAGGATGAGAGATTGAACCAGCAAGGTAGAAGTTTGGAACTCCAATTTCCAGAACCCAGGTTAGTAAGTCATCACAACAGGAGGAACCATTTGCTTCTTATTCTTTCTCAAGCCAGGAATTTCTCCTTCTCATCATCCCATTTTCAAAACCTCAGTCCCCTGCCCCACCCAACTCAGCCTCGGGGCAGATCAGAAGATCTATTCAGAGGAATCTCTTGCTCTCTCAAGCTTTGAAATCATAAGGTGTCAGAAAATGAAATTGAACAATTGACTGACTGAATGAGAAGCTGCCTAAGGTGGTATATGAGATGAAGCTGAAACCACCCACAGTTGATGTAGATTGTCAGTAATATTAGAAACAGTTGGGATGTTGGGATGCAGATGCTGTTGTTTCCATGGGAACCCTGGGGTGCAGCACCATTGCTGCAGCTTTAGGAACTGTGCATTTATCTCCGTAGGACCTCAGGGACCTCACAGGCAGAGGATTTAGGCATCGGCCAGGACACGAGGTCCCACCTGAGTTGATCCTCCAGGGGTTCCCCATGGAGCAGTGGCTGCTTTATCTTTAGGGATGGGGGACTCCCTGAAGAACATCCCCCTGTCCACAAGAGATAAGAGAGGGGATGAGGGTGCCATGCTGTCCCTTCCTTCATAGAAAGCTGCACCCAAGAACTGGAGTGGAGAGAGGACCATCCTAAGCTAGCAGAGGTCAGAGCCCTGCAGCCTTACGCTGCCCCAGTCAGTGTGACCAGGGAGTGTTGGAGGGGGAGGGAGAGACCATGATGGGGATGCAACAGATGGAGACATTCAGGGGAAATGCTCACACATGGGGCCAGTGTCGGACTTTAGGAGAGGGCTACATCCTCAGAGGGGCAGGAGGGCTTTCAGGAGGGTAAGTATTTGACAGTGCAGTGGTCCCAACCATCACTCGTCTCCCCTTCCTCATTCACCTCCATCCAACTAACATGTAT
Organism: Tachyglossus aculeatus; assembly: GCF_015852505.1. Lineage (NCBI taxonomy): Eukaryota > Metazoa > Chordata > Mammalia > Monotremata > Tachyglossidae > Tachyglossus > Tachyglossus aculeatus. Next base: position 1,223,881 of record NW_024044852.1, on the reverse strand, counting down.
GGCTGGGGCCCTGCTGCACAGCGTCAGCATTGTGCTGTGGTCACCTCGGCCAGGAGTGGGTTCTGGATCTCAGAAAATGTTTCTGGTGAGAAATGACAGGGAGGGAATGAGAAAGCGTGATTGGTTCGAGAACACGAGCACTATCATCAACTCCTCCATACAGAAATGTTGGGTGAACACAATGGAGGTAAGAGATTCAGTCCTTTCTCTCCTGGACATACCAATCTGCTGGGCAAGACTGATCCAAAATAATTTACATCTAGGGGGAAATAAGCATGAAGGTGTGAATGCACAGCTTAATAGCTTCTTCCATAGTAATGTGAATCTATACGTAGGGAAGAGCTATGAGCAGTTGTGAACGTGTAAATGCAAAGGGGCATCTGGGCTGATTCGGCATGGGGAGAAGAAACATTAATCTGGGCAAATTTAGAGGGAGAGGGAGATTCGGGAAGAAGGAAGGATCTGAGCCATGTGTTGGAGAAGGGAATGTCCTTGGAGAGGCACAGAGAGCAGATCTGTTTCCAAGGGCTGGAGGGGAGTTGGTGAAGAGGGAAGGGAAACATGGAGGAGAACACTGGTTAAAAGCCTTGAAGCTAGTGGCAAGGAGTTGATTGGAGTCAACCAGACTTTAGTCTGTTTCATTTTCCTCTGAGAACCACAATCTGATTTGTTGTGTTGGCGCTATGTGTGTATCCAAGGTGGGGCAGGGGAGGCAGTGAACAAACCTTGGCCGGCAGAGGTCTGGAGGGGAGGAGGAGAAGGGAATCTTCTCCCATCACCTTCCGGGGAAAAAGTGTGTCTGGGCCCAGGAGAGGCAAATAGTAGTGGAAGTAGTAAGGGGACCTGGGTTCTTATCCCGACTCTGCTATTAATTAATTCAATCTTTCAATCGTGTTTATTGAGTACGTACTATGTGTAGAGAACTGTACAAAGTGCTTGGAAAGTACAATTCAGCAACAGAGACAATCCCTACCCAACAATGAGCTCGGGGACATGGGTTCTAATTCTGGCTCTGCCCCCTGACTGCTGGGTAACACTGGGCAAGGCACTTTGCTTCTCTGTGCCCCAAATACCGCATCTGTAGAATGGGAATTGACTGAGCCCTAAGTACTCAGTAAATACCATTGTTCGATTAATTGATGGGAACATACCCCTGCCCCCTCTCAGGATCACATCTGGAGAGTTTCCAGTACTCTACCATTCTCAGCTAAGAGAGGGAGAGTCAAGCAGAGGGATTCCCATTCCATTCCTAGCTTGGGCAGTGGCTAGCGAGTGGAAGGCAATTCACTCCAAGTCAAAAGGCACCTGTTCTGGGCAGCAGTGGCAGGGGAGATAGTCGCGGGTGGAGACTCAGGTTTACTGGGTGGGAGAAGGCAATGGTAAACCACTTCTCTATTTTTACCAAGAAAACTCTATGGATACAGTACCAGAACACTTGCCGATGGAGGTGGGGCATTCTGGGAGAGATGCGTCCATGGAGTCGCTATGGCTCAGAGGCGAATCGACGGTATAAGTCAAGACGTGCCAGACTGCTGCACATATTAGTTCTATTGAACACTACAGGTGACAGATACATACGACAGGTTGATTTAATAATAATGATGATGGTATTTGTTAAGCGCTCACTATGTGTGAAGCACTGTTCTAAGCACTGGCAAACTCCAAAAGGAATTATTGTTGATTACTTCATCGATGCTAACTATCCATCGTATTTATTAAGCACCTATGGTATGCAGAGTCCACCTACTAGACTGTAACCTCCTGGAGGGCAGGAAAATATCTGCCAACTCCATTGGACTGAACTCTCCCAACCATTCATTCATTCAATCAATCGTATTTATTAAGTGCTTACTGTGTGCAGGGCACTGTACTAAGCGCTTGGGACGTACACAGGTCGCCAACATAGAGAGACGGTCCCTACCCAACAACGGGCTCACAGTCTAGAATGGGGAGAAAGACAACAAAATGAAACATGTGGACAGGTGTCAAAATTGTCAGAATAAATAGAATTGAAGCTATATGCGAATCATTAACAAAATAACTAGAATTGTAAATATGTACAAGTAAAATAAATAGAGTAATACATCTGTACAAATATATATACAAGTACTGTGGGGAGGGGAAGGAGATAGGGCGGGGGATGGGGATAAGGAGAGGAAAAGGGGGGCTCAGTCTGAGAAGGCCTCCTTGAGAAGGGGAGCTCTCAGTAAGGCTTTGAAGGGAGGAGGAGAGCTAGCTTGGCGGATGTGTGGAGGGAGGGCATTTCAGGCCAGGGAAAGAACGTGGGCCGGGGGTCGATGGTGGGAAGGGCGAGAATGAGGTACAGTGAGGAGGTTAGCAGCAGAGGAGCGGAGGGTGTGGGCTGGGCTGTAGAAGGAGAGAAGGGAGGTGAGGTGGGAAGGGGGCGAGGAGATGGAGAGCCTTGAAGCCGAGAGTGAGGAGTTGTTGCTTGATGCATAGGTTGACAGGCAGCCACTGGAGATTTTTGAGGAGGGGAGTAACATGCCCAGAGCGTTTCTGCAGAAAGATGATCTGGGCAGCAGAGTGAAGTATAGACTGAAGTGCAGAGAGACATGAGGATGGAAGATCAGAGAGGAGACTGATTCAATCATATGTATTGAGCGCTTACTGTGTGCAGAGCACTACGGCTGATGCAGTAATCCAGTCGGGATAAGATGAGAGATTGAGCCAGCAAGGTAATGGTTTGGACGGAGAGGAAAGGGCGGATCTTGGTGATGTTGTGGAGGTGAGACCAGCAAGTTTTGATGACAGATTGGATGTGTGGGGTGAACGAGAGTGCCGAGTCGAAGACGACACCAAGGTTGCGGGCTTGTGAGATGTGGAAGGGTGGTAGTGCCGTCTACAGTGATGGGAAATTCAGGAAGAGGGCAGGGTTTGGGAGGGAAGATAAGCAGTTCAGTCTTGGACATACTGAGTTTTAGATGGCGGGCAGACATCCAGATGGAGATGTCCTGAAGGCAGGAGGAGACACGAGCCTGGAGGGAGGCAGAGAGCAGGGGCAGAGATGTAGATTTGGGCATAATCAGCGTTAAGATGATAGTTGAAGCCGGGGGAGCGAATGAGTTCACCAAGGGAGTGAGTGTAGGTAGAGAACAGAAGGGGACCAAGAACTGACCCTTGAGGAACCCCTACAGTAAGGGTATGGGAGGGGGAGGGGTAGCCCGCAAAGGAGACTGAGAATGAACGACCGGAGAGATAAGAGGAGAACCAGGAGAGGACAGTCTGTGAAGCCGAGGTTGCATAGCGTCTTGAGGAGAAGGGGGTGGACCACAGTGTCGAAGGCAGCTGAGAGGTCATGGAGGATTAGGATAGAGTTGGAGCACTTAATAGAGTGCTCTGCACACATTGAGTATTCAGTAAATGCCACTGAGCTATTGCTTGATGTATTCATACCCCTACATGTATCAATACTATTGAACTCTATAGGTGATCAATGAATACAACTGCTTTATTTATTAAAATGGGAATCAATCATACTTATTGATAACGTACAGTGTTTAGAGCTCTGTACTAAGTGCTTGGGAGGGTACAGTATGATATAATTTGTAGAAATGTTACCTGCCCAACTTACAGACTGGAGGGAATGCCAATCTTTCTGAATTGAAGTTCCCCTCTTCCTTTCCAGGGAGTCAGCATCACCTCCCAGAAATGACCAACATCTCCACCGTGGCTGAATTCCTCCTCCTGGGGTTCTCTGACATCCGGGAGCTGCAGTTGGTCTATGCCACGCTGTTCCTCCTTCTCTACCTAGCGGCCCTTCTGGGGAATCTCCTCATTGTTGCTGTCACCACCCTCGAACAGCGTCTCCATGCCCCCATGTACTTCTTTCTCAAGAACTTGTCCTTCATAGACCTCTGCTACATTTCTACGACGGTACCCAAATCCATTGTCAACTCCTTGACCAGTGACAGCTCCATCTCCTCTCTGGGTTGTGTCTCGCAGCTCTTCCTAGTGATCATCTTTGGTGTTTCAGAGTTTTTAGTCCTCACTGCAATGTCTTATGACCGCTATGACGCCATCTGCTCCCCACTGCACTATGAGCTCATCATGAACGAAACAGCCTGTCTGTGCATACTAGCAGTGTCATGGCTCACTGGGGGTCTGTTTGCAGTCCTGTTTTCAACTTCTACCTTCTCACTGACCTTTTGTGGGTCGAATGCTGTTCAGCAGTTCTTCTGTGATGTCCCCTCTCTACTGAAGATCTCCTGCTCTGAAGTCCACATTGCCATTGATGTGAATGTGGCTGTTGGGTTAGTCTTAGATGCCGTCTGCTTCATTTACATCATCCTCTCCTACGTCTTGATCTTCTCAGCCGTGCTGAGGATGCCGTCCTCCGAGGGCCGAACCAAAGCCTTCTCCACCTGCCTGCCCCATCTTACTGTCATCATCATTTTTCTCTTTACCGCAGCGTTTGCCTGTCTCAGACCACCTTCAGACTCACCCTCTGCTCTAGTCATGTTGGTTTCCATGTTCTACACTGTGGTGCCCCCCACTGTGAACCCCCTTATCTACAGCCTGAGGAACAGGGATCTGAAGGTTGCTCTGGGCAGGATCCTAAAGGGGACATTCTTCCCCCAACATCCATCCTGGGACAAAATGTCTGTGTCCATGTACCAATAATCCCCTACCCCACCTTAAAAAAGGAATTGCCATTAGACATATCTTGGTGTCATCCTCGACTCCGCTCTCTCGTTCACCCCTCACATCCAAGCCATTACCAAAACCTGCCGTTCTCAGCTCCACAACATTGCCAAGATCCTCCCTCTCCTCTCCATCTAAACCAATACCCTGCTCATTCAAGCTCTCATCCTATCCCGTCTGGATTACTGTATCAGCCTCCTCTCCGATCTCCCATCCTCCTGTCTCTCCCCACTTCAATCCACACTTCACGCCGCTGCCCGGATTGTCTTTGTCCAGAAACGCTCTGGGCATGTCACTCCCCTCCTCAAAAATATCCAGTGGCTACCAGTCAACCTACACATCAGGCAGAAACTCCTCACCCTGGGCTTCAAGGCTCTCCATCACCTCGCCCCCTTCTACCTCACCTCCCTTCTCTCCTTCTGACAGCCCAGCCCACACCCTCCGCTCCTGTGCCCCTAATCTCACTGTGCCTTGTTCTCGCCTGTCCCGCCGTCGACCCCCAGCCCACATCATCCCCCTGGCCTGGAATGCCCTCCCTCTGCACATTCACCAAGCTAGCTCTCTTCCTCCCTTCAAGGCCCTACTGAGAGCTCGCCTCCTCCAGGAGGCCTTCCCAGACTGAGCCCCCTCCTTTCTCTCCCCCTCGTCCCCCTCTCCATCCTCCCTGCCTTACCTCCTTCCTTACATCCTTCCCCTCCCCACAGCACCTGTATGTATGTTTGCATGCATTTATTACTCTATTTATTTATTCATTTTATTTGTACATATTTATTCTATTTATTTTATTTTGTTAATATGTTTTGTTTTGTTCTCTGTCTCCCCCTCCTAGACTGTGAGCCCACTGTTGGGTAGGGACCATCTCTATATGTTACCAACTTGTACTTCCCAAGCTCTTAGTACAGTGCTCTGCACACAGTAACCGCTCAATAAATACAATTGAATGAATGAATGAATGAATATATAGCACTGAACCAAAGGCCCAAAGAACAACTCTGGATATTCAGGATTTGTCAAGGTCCGGGAGGTTGGCTGATAGGACTAGGTAGTGATTGACAATGCATTCCCTAGGAGGCTTCATGGCTAAATGGCACGTGAATGGGTGTCACATCACCTGAGTTCTAATCCCAGCTTGGCCACTGGCCTGCTGTGTGACCTGGCCTTAGTGTCTTACCATTCCTGGGCTCTCACTTCCTCTTACACTCTGAGCCCTTGTGGGCTGATTGGATTGTAATTTCATCTTTGGGCTGCAAGCCCATTGTGGGCACCGATTGAATCTACCAACTCCATTGTATTGTACTTTTCAAAGAGCTTGCTACAATGTTCTGCCCACAGTGAACACACAACACATACCATCGATCAGTTGAATTATTTTGTTTCTGCTTCATCACGTGGCACAGACGTTGACACAGAAATTGTTAACACCGAATAATAAAAGTGATAATAATCATAATAATGGTGTTTGAAAGTGGGCAGAGACATTCACTGATGGAACTCTAGTTTCCAGAACCCAGGTTAATGCATCATCACAACAGGAGGAGCCATTTCCGTCCTATTCTTCCTCAAGCCAGGAATTTCTCCTTCCCATTATCCCATTCTCAAAACCTCAGCCCCCTGCCCCACCCCACTCAGCCTGGGGGAGAACTATAGGATGGATTCAGAGGACTGTCTTGCTCTGTCTAACTTTGCAATCAGAAGGCGTAAGAAAATGAAATCGTTCCATTGACTGAATGAGAAGCTCTGCCTCTCGTGTATCACCTGTAACCACCTGTAACGCAGTGGCCTCGTTAACTTTGGGGACGGGGGACTCTCTGGAGAACATCTCCCTGCCCACAGGAGATCAGAGAGGAGCTGAAGGTTCCACGCCATCCCTTCCTCCATAGCCGGCTGCACCCAAGAACTGGAGTGGAGAGAGGACCATCCCAAGCTAGCCGAAGTCAGAGCCCTCCAGCCCTACGCTGCCCCAGTGAGTGTGACCGGGGGATGGTGGAGCGGGAGGGAAAAACCAGGATGGGGATGCAAGAGATGGAGCCATTCAGGGGAAGTGCTCACACATGGGGGCAGTGTCGGACTTTGGGGCAGGGCTACATCCACAGAGGGGCAGGTGAGCTTTCAGGAGGGTACATAGTTGACAGTGCAGTGGCCCCAATCATCACTCATCTCCCGTTCCTCATTCATTCATTCATTCATTCAATCATATTTATTGAGCGCTTACTGTGTGCAGAGCACTGTACTAAGTGTTTGGAAAGTATAAGTTGGCAACATATAGAAACGGTCCCTACCCAACAGTGGGATCACAGTCTAGAAGGGGGAGACAGAGAACAAACAAAATATATTAACAAAATAAAATAAATAGAATAAATATGTACAAATAAATAAATAAATAAATAAAGTAATAAATACGTACAGACATATATACATATATATGGGTGCTGTGGGGAGGGGAAGGAGGTAAGGCGGGGGTGATTGGGAGGGGAAGGAGGTAAGGCGGGGAGTGGGGAGGGGGAAGTGGAGAGGAAGGAGGGGGCTCAGTCTGGGAAGGACTCCTGGAGGAGGTGAGCTTTCAGTAGGGTCTTGAAGGGAGGAAGAGAGCTACCTTGGGGGATGTACGGAGGGAAGGCATTCCAGGCCAGGGGGATGACGTGGGCCAGGGCTCGACAGTGGGACAGGCGAGAACGAGGCACGGTGAGGAGATTAGTGGCAGAGGAGCAGAGGGTGCGGGCTGGGCTGTAGAAGGAGAGAAGGGAGGTGAGGTAAGAGGAGGAGAGGTGATGGAGAGCCTTGAAGCCCAGGGTGAGGAGTTTTTACCTGATGCGTAGGTTGATTGGTAGCTACTGGAGATTTTTGAGGAGGGTAGTAACATGCCCAGAGCATTTCTGGACAAAGACTATCCGGGCAGCAGTGTGAAGTATGGATTGAAGTGGGGAGAGACAGGAGGATGGAAGATCGGAGAGGAGGCTGACACAGTAATCCAGACGGGATAGGATGAGAGCTTGAACGAGCAGGGTAGCGGTTTGGATGGAGAGGAAAGGGTGGATCTTGACAATGTTGTGGAGCTGAGACCGGCAGGTTTTGGTGACGGCTTGGATATGAGGGGTGAACGAGAGAGCGGAGTCAAGGTTGACACCAAGGTTGCGGGCTTGTGAGATGGGAAGGATGGTAGTGCCGTCAACAGTGATGGGAAAGTCAGGGAGAGGGCAGGGTTTGGGAGGGAAGGCAAGTAGTTCAGTCTGGACACGTTGAGTTTTAGGTGGCGGGCAGACATCCGGATGGAGATGTCCTGAAGGTAGGAGGAGATGCAATCCTGGAGGGACGGAGAGAGAGCAGGGGCAGAGATGTAGATTTCCTCATCCACTTCCATCCAGCTAACATGGAAGTCGCTTCCTGCCCGTGGCCGTGCAGCACAGCATCCACATGGTTACTTCGGCCCGGAGTGGGTACTGGACATCAGAAAATGTTTCTGGTGAGAAGTGACATGGAGGGAATGAGAGGGTGTGATTGGTTTCAGACCAACTCCTCCATGCAGGAATGTTGGGTGAACACAATGGAGGTAAGAGATTCAATATCTTCCCTCCTGGGCTTACCAGTCTGCCAGTGCTAGACTGACTCAAAAGAATCTACAGCTAGGGGGAAATAAGAATGGAAAGGTGGATGCACAGATTAATAAATGCTTAGTAATGTGAATCTATAGGTAGGGAAGTGTAATGAGCAGTTGTGAATGTGTAAATGCAGAGGTGGGATCTGCCCTGATTTGGCATGGGGAGAAGAAACATCAATTTGGGCAAATTTGAAGGGAGAAGGAGATTCGGGAAGAAAGAAGGATCTAAGCCATGTTTTGGAGAAGGGAATGTCCTCTTTCAATCAATCAATCAATCAATCAATCGTATTTATTGAGCGCTTACTATGTGCAGAGCATTGTACTAAGCGCTTGGGAAGTACAAATTGGCATCACATAGAGACAGTCCCTACCCAACAGTGGGCTCACAGTCTAAAAGGGGGAGACAGAGAACAGAACCAAACATACCAACAAAATAAAATAAGTAGGATAGAAATGTACAAGTAAAATAAATAAATAAATAAATAAATAGAGTAATAAATATGTACAACCATATATACATATATACAGGTGCTGTGGGGAAGGGAAGGAGGTAAGACGGGAGGATGGAGAGGGGGACGAGGGGGAGAGGAAAGAAGGGGCTCAGTCTGGGAAGGCCTCCTGGAGGAGGTGAGCTCTCAGCAGGGCCTTGAAGGGAGGAAGAGAGCTAGCTTGGCGGATGGGCAGAGGGAGGGCATTCCAGGCCCGGGGGGTGACGTGGGCCGGGGGTCGATGGCGGGACAGGCGAGAACGAGGTACAGTGAGGAGATTAGTGGTGGAGGAGCGGAGGGTGCGGGCTGGGCAGTAGAAGGAGAGAAGGGAGGTGAGGTAGGAGGGGGCGAGGTGATGGAGAGCCTTGAAGCCCAGGGTGAGGAGTTTCTGCCTGATGCGCAGATTGATTGGTAGCCATTGGAGGTTTTTGAAAAGGGGAGTAATATGCCCAGAGCATTTCTGGACAAAGATAATCCGGGCAGCAGCATGAAGTATGGATTGAAGTGGAGAGAGACACGAGGATTCATTCATTATTTCAGTCGTATTTATTGAGCGCTTACCGTGCGCAGAGCAGTGTATAAAGTGCTTGGGAAGTACAAATCGGCAACATATAGAGAAGGTCCCTACCTAAATACGGGCTCACCATCTAGAAGGGGGAGACAGACAACAAAACAAAACAAATAGGTGACAATACCAACGGGATAAATAGAATTATAGCTATATACACATCATTAGTGAAATGAATTGAGTAATAAATATGTACAAATATGCACAAGTGCTGAGGGGAGGGGAAGGGGGTAGGGTGGCGGGAGCGGGGAGGATGGGGAGGGGAGGAGGAGGAGAGAAAAAGGGAGGAGATCTATTTCCAAGGTCTAGAGGGTAGCTGGTAAAGACAGAAAGGGAAACAAGGAGGACACGGTTCAAAAGACTTGAAGCTAGTGGCAAGGAGTTGATTGGAGCCAATCAGGCTTCAGTCTGTTTCATTTTCCTCTGAGAACCAAAATCAGATTTGTCGTGTCGGCAGCTGCGTTGTGTATCCAAGGTGGGGCAGGGGAGGCAGTGAGCAAACCTTGGCTGGCGGAGGATCTAAGCCATGTTTTGAAGAAGGGAATGTCCTTGGAGAGGCACAGGGAGAAGATCTGTTTCCAGGGCCTGGAGGGGAGCTGGTGAAGAGGGAAGGGATACACGGAGAACATCGGTCAAAAGCCTTGAAGCTAGTGTCAAGGAATTAATTGGAGTCAACCAGACTTCAGTCTGTTTCATTTTCCTCTGAGAACCACAGTCAGATTATAGTGTCGGGGGCTGTTTGTGTATCCAAGTTGGGGCAGGGGAGGCAGTGAGCAAACCTTGGTTGGTGGAGGTCTGGAGGGGAGGAGGAAAAGGGAATCTTCTCCCATCACTTTCCAAGGAAAAAGTGTCTCTGGGCCCAGGGAGAGGCAAGCAGTAGTGGTAGTAGTAAGGGGACCTGGGTTCTAATCCTGACTCTGCTATTAATTCATTCATTCAATCATATTGATTGAGCGCTTACTATGTGCAGAGCTCTGTACTAAGCCCTTGGAAAGTACAGTTTGGCAACAGATAGAGAGAATCCCTACCTGACAACAGGCTCAGGGACCTGGGTTCTAATCCTGGCTCTGCCCCTTGTCTGCCGGATGACGTTGGGCAAGGCACTTTGCTTCTCAGTGTCTCGGAATACCCCATCTGAAAAATGGGAATTAAGACTGAGCCCTAGAGGAGATAGGGACTATGTCTACCCCATTTTCTTGTATCTTCCCCAGTGCTCAGTGTAGTGCCTGGCACCTAGTAAGCACTTAGCAAATGCCATTTTTTTTTTAAAAAAGTATTTATTGAGCACCCACTTGATGCCATGTATTGGACTAGGTGCTGGCAAAGCTTGAAAGCAAGTGTCCCAATCCTTGTCTACAAAGAGATGAAAATAAAGAGACTTACAGCACTGGCAGTTCATTTGTAGATGAGTGTAAGGAGCATGCAAGTCACCACATTCATGCCAGAGTTTCCTGAAGGAATGATATGGATTAGGGTGCTGGGAAATCAATCGGAGGAAGCTGGTTAGGGGTGGTAAGATTTAACAGGACTCTGAATGTGGGGAAAACTGTGTTCTGTCTGATATGGAAAGGAGGAGGGAAGTCACTTGGATAAGTCACTTCAATTCTCTGTGCCTCAGTTATCTCCTGGTGGAGAACAGCAGAGCCTGACCCCATCCCATTCTCGCCGCCGCCGCCGCCACCGCCGCCACCGCCTCCGCCCCTGGCCGGAGGAACCCCCAGACCAGAGGAGCCCCCAGACCGGAGCCGACGTGGCCACCGTCCCCACCAGTGAGCCAGCTAGGGATGGAGGGACCACCGCCACTGCCGCCGCCGGACCCATGGGGGGAGCGGGTGGGTGGGGGGAGAACCAGGGTGGGGGGTTTCCCCCCCCCGCTAACTTTAACCCCCCTCCCTTTCTCCTCCCCCCCCCAGAAGCGGGATTATAACTCATGACTTCTGACTCCCAAGCCCTGGCTCTTTCCACTGAGCCACGCCGAAAGCGAGGAGGGGGCACAGGCCTAGGCCTTCACTCAGCCCCAGCACCTGCTGCTCTCTTTCCTTCCTTCCCGTCAATCGTATTGACTGAGCACTTACTAGGTGCAGAGCACTGTACTAAGCACCTGGGGGAAGTCATTAGAGCAATCAACAGACACATTCCCTGCTCACAATGAGCTGATGGTCTAGAGGGGGAGACGGGCCATAAAAATAAATGACGGATGTGGACAGAAGGGGTGTGGGGCTGGGAGGGGGGAATGAAGAAAGGGAGCAAGAGGGACTGGGAGAAGAAGAAAGGAGGGCTCAAGTCACGGAAGGCCTCTTGGAGGAGATGTGACACCCTGGAGTGGGTAGCTCCAACTATTAGGCTGCGGGCATCCCAGCTGAACATCTGCAGGGCGGGCGGGGACCGTGCCTGCCGACTGTAGCATAAAAAGTATAATAATAACGAGGGTGTCTGTTAAGCGCTTACTATGTGCCAAGCACCGTTCTAAGCGCTGGGGTAATAATAATAATTTTGGTATTTGTTAAGCGCTTACTATGTGAAAAGCACTGTTCTAAGCGCTGGGGAGGGTACAAGGCGATCAGGTTGTCCCATGTGGGGCTCACAATCTTAGTCCCCATTTTACAGATGAGGGAACTGAGGCCAAGAGTAGCAAAGTGGCTTGCCCAAAGTCGTAGATACAGGGTCATCAGTGGGGCTCACAGGCTTCATCCCCATTTGACAGATGAGATGACCGAGGCCCAGAGAAGTGAAGTGACTCGCCCAGAGTCCCACAGCTGATATGTGGCAGAGTCGGGATTAGAACCCACGACCTCCGCCTGCCAAGCCCCGGCTCTTTCCACTAAGCCGTGCCTCTTCTCACCCAAGTGCTTAGCGCAGTGCTCTGCACAGAGTAAGTGCTCGGTAAACACCCCTAATGGACGTACGATGGCAAAATGGCCGGCAGGGTCTGGCGGGAGCCGGGTCAGTTTAGCCTAGTTCAGATAAGCCGGACGGCAACAGTATTGAATGAAGTAGATGCAGAGCACCGAACTGAGATGGGAGAGCACGGGCGAGGGGAGAAAGACAATTCCCGATCCTCAGGGCCCTTATGCAGTCTCTTAATCAACGGCATTCATTCTATTCAATCATATTTATTGAGCACTTAATAATAATAATAATAATAATAGATAATAATGATGGCATTTGTTAAGCACTTACTCTGTGCAAAGCACTGTTCTAAGCCCGGGGGGGGCGGGGGGTTACAAGGTGATCAGGTTGTCCCACGTGGGGCTCACAGTCGTCATCCCCATTTTACAGATGAGGTAACTGAAGCTCAGAGAAGTTAAGTGACTTGCCCAAGGTCACGCAGCAGACAGGTGGTGGAGTTGGGATTCGAACCCATGACCTCCGACTCCAAAGCCCATTCTCTTTCCACTGAGTCATGCTGCTTCTGTGTGCAGAAGCACCGGACTAATCACTTGGGAAAGGGCAATATATCAGACACATTCCCTGCCCACAGTGAGCATAAGGTCTAGAGGGGGAGACAGACATCAATATAAATAAATTACAGATAAGTATATAAGTGCCGTGGAGACTGGGCATTTAGTACGTGCTGTTGGGCGGGGCGCTCGGTACGTGCAGAGCATTGTCCTAAGCTCTTGGGAGAGTCCACTGGGACAGAATTAGGGGACAGATTCCTTGACAATAACTAGGTTCCAGGCTAGAGCGGGAGAGAGACCAAAGCCCTTAGGTTTGGGCAGGAGTCTCCCACGGCCTCAAATGGGCCGAGTCCCCATCGGACTCTCCGCCGTCTAAATGTCGGACTCCTCCGTGGGCTCGGTAGGGAGGCCGAGTGGCCTAGCGGAGAGAGTGGGGGGCTGGGAGTCAGGAGACCCGGGTTCTGATCCCGGCTCCACCACTCGCCTGCTGTGGGGGATGTTGATCTTTCTGGGCTTCACTTTCCTCATCTGTAAAATGGGGATAAGACACTCGCTCTCCCAACCGCTTAGACTGTGGTAGTCTTTGTAGACTAGAGGAGCAGTGTGGCCTAGTGAATACAGCACAGGCCTGGGAGTCAGAAGGACCTGGGCTCTTATCTTGGCTCTGCCAATTGTCTGCTGGGTGACCTTGAGTGGATCATTTCACTTCTCTGGGGCTTAGTTCCCTCATCTGTAAAATGGGGATTAAGAGTGTGAGCCCCACGTGGGACAACCTGATCACCTTGTATCCATCCCAGCCCTTAGAACAGTGCTTGGCACATAGCAAGCACTTAACAAATACCATCATTATTATTATTCATTCATTCATTCATTCAATCGTATTTATTGAGCACTTACTGTGTGCAGAGCACTGTACTAAGCGCTTGGGAAGTACAAGTTGGCAGCATATAAAGATGGTCCCTACCCAACAGTGAGCTCACAGTCTAGAAGGGGGAATGAGAATAATAATAATTATTATTATTATTACCATACAAGGTCATCAGGTTGTCCCACATGGAACTCACAGTCTTCATCCCTATTTTGCAGATGAGGTAGTGACTTGCCCAAGGTCACAGAGCAGACAAGTGGCAGAGTTGGGGTTAGAATCCACATCCTCTGACACCCAAGCCCATGCTCTTCCCACTAGGCCGTGCTGCTTCTCATAATAATAATAATAATAATAATGGTGTCTGTTATGGGCTTACTATGTGCCAAGCACTGTACTGAGTTCTGGGGTGGTTACGAGGATGGCAGGTTGGACACAGTCCCTGTCCCACATGGGGCTCACGGTCTTCATCCCCATTTTCCAGATGAGGGAACTGAAACACAGAGAAGTGAAGGGACTTGCCCAAGATCACACGGCAGGCAGGTGGTGGAGCCGGGAAGACAGCTCAGATGCTGCTGAGAAGCAGCGTGACTCAGTGGAAAGAGCACGGGTTTTGGAGTTGGAAGTCAGGGGTTCTAATCTCGGCTTCACCAGTTGTCAGCTGTGTGACTTTGGGCAAGTCACTTAACTTCTCTGTGCCTCAGTTGCCTCATCTGTAAAGTGGGGATTAAGGCTGTGAGCCCCCTGTGGGACAACCCGATCACCTTGTGACCTCCCCAGCGCTTAGAACAGTGCTTTACACATAGTAAGCGCTTAATAAATGCCATCATCATCATCATCATCATCATCCCAGGCCTGGGTTCTACCCACCAGGCCACGGTGTTTCCCAGTTAAATAGTCACTTCACTACTCTAGCCTGCAGTTTCCTCATCTGGAAAATGGGGGCAAGCTATCTTCCGGGGTGAGTTTACAGGAAACTGTAGACCGAACTCCCCGTTTAGACTCTAACCTCGTTGTGGACAGGGAACGCATCTACCGATTCCGTTGTTTTGTTCTCTCCCAGACACTTAGAACAGTGTTTTGCCCACAATAAGCGTTCAATAAATACCTTTGAGATGAACCACATGAAGCCCAGAGAAACAGTGTGGCCAGAACACGGGCTGGGGTTCTAATCCCACCCCCACCACTTGTCTGCTTGGAGACGTTGGGCAAGTCCCTTCATTTCTCTTGGCCTCAGTTACCTCATCTGGAAAATGGGAATTAAGATTGTGATTCTGAGATGGTGGGGCGGGCGGGGGGGATGGGACAGGGGCTATGCCAACCTGATGAGCTTGTATCTACCCCAGTGCTTTGTACAATGCCTTCACAAATACCATAAAAATAAACAGACAGAAAGACCATCTGTCGGAACTGTGAACTCTTGATTAATCCCTGTAATATTAGCCAGGTCACCAGATTAGAGATCCTATTGTCTCCCCAACTGCCCCCACCCACAGGGCAGAGGCCTGGTTGACGGTATCCTCACCCTTTGTTCATTCAGTCATTTATTGAGCAGTTACAGTGTGCAGAGCACTGTACTAAGTGCTTGGGAGAGAACAGTAAAACAGTAACCAGGCAATTTCCCTGCCCACAACAAGCTGACAGTCTAGAGGGGGAGTCAGACATGAATAGACATAATAAATTACAGATATGGACATAAGCGCTGTCTCTACCCTGA
Organism: Tachyglossus aculeatus; assembly: GCF_015852505.1. Lineage (NCBI taxonomy): Eukaryota > Metazoa > Chordata > Mammalia > Monotremata > Tachyglossidae > Tachyglossus > Tachyglossus aculeatus. Next base: position 1,208,585 of record NW_024044852.1, on the reverse strand, counting down.
CACCAAATTTGCTCCTGCTGTGACACAGTAAGAACATTACTGTAAATTCTGTCATATCAGCGAGGTACGGAAGTGAGTATTTTGGTCAAATGATGTTTTTGTATTTACTTGGAAAATTTGGTTTTGACCCTCTAGACTGCGAGCTTGTTGTGGGCAGGGAATGTGTCCGTCTGGTGCTATATTGTACTCTCCCAAGCACTCGGTACAGTGCTTTGCACACAGTAAGCACTCAATAAATACGATTGAATGAATGATACTTGGGAGATCCTGTCGCCGCCTCCCTCCCGCCCCCCCACTCATATTGGGTCGGAAAGGCGACCCCTGCCCCTTTCAAAGTTCCACGCATCACGTGTGTCACAAAATGATGCCATTCGCAGTGTCCGGTAGGAGAGAATTTCTCTGCAGTTGTGGAAGAGAAGCAGCGCCACTCAGTGGAAAGAGCCCAGGCTTGGGAGTCAGAGGTTGTAGGTTCTAATCCCGGTTCTGCCACTTATCAGCTGTGTGATTTAGGGCAAGTCACTTAACTTCTCTGTGCCTCAGTTACCTCATCTGAAAAATGGGGATTGAGACTGTGAGCCCCACGTGGGACAACCTGATTATCTTGTATCAACCCCAGCGCTTAGAACCGTGTTTTGCACATAGTAAGTGCTTAACAAATACCATCATTATTATCATTATTATTATTATGTGGAACATGGACTATTTCCAACCTGATCAGCTTGTCTCCACCCCAGTGGCTAGTACAGTGCCTGGTACATAGTAAGCATAGTTAGAGAAGCAGAGTAGCTCAGTGGAAAGAGCCCGAGCTTTAGAGTCAGAGGTCATGGGTTCAAATCTCAGCCCCACCAATTGTCAGCCGTGGGACTTTGGGCATGTCACTTCACTTCTCTGGGCCTCAGTTACCTCATCTGGAAAATGGGGATGAAGACTGTGAGCCCCCCGTGGGACAATTTGATCCCCTTGTAACCTCCCCAGCGCTTAGAACAGTGCTTTGCACATAGTAAGTGCTTAATAAATGCCATCATTATCATTATTACTACTAAACTCTTACCATATACCATAATAAAAAGAGTTCCTGGCCCAGGCCAGGGAAACAGTGAATCAAGGGATGGAGATGGGAGAATCAAGAGTGAGTTACAGCTTGCAGGTTGGCTTGGGAACAATGAAGAGGAACTGAATAGAGGAGATAGACAGGGGCTGGAGGGGGGTCTCACATGGTAGAAAGCCTGGGAGCTTATTGTGAGGTGTTTTTATTTCATGTGAAAAGATACATGGTGCAAGTGAAGGGTTTGGAGGAGAGGAGAGATGCTGTCTCAGCGATGCTTTGTCTTGTCTTATGCTGTCGAGTCATCTCCAACCTATCAATGGGCACATCTCTCCCAGAACACCCCATTCTCCATCTTCAAGTTTATCCGTAGAGTTTTCTTGGTAAAAATACAGAAGTGGTATACCATTGCCTTCTTCCCTGCAGTAAACCTGAGTCTCCACCCTCGACTCTCTCCCTTGCCGCTGCTGCCCAGCCCAGATGAGTTTTGACTTGTAGCAGATTACTTTCCACTCACTAGCCACTGTGCGAGCTAGGAATGGAATGGCTATGCCTCTGCTTGACTCTCCCTCCCAAAGCCAAAACTGGTAGAGTACTGGAAACTCTCCAGGTACGATTCTGAGTCGGGGGAGTGATGCTTTAGCAAATAGTTTAATGAGTAAATGAGTGGCTAAATATTTATGGGTTTGTGTGGCTGTGTGCTCTTATGTGTAAGTAACCGCAGGCAGTTGAAGCTTGTGTGTGTGTGTGTCTGCGCCAGAGTGACTTTGTGTGTGTGGTTGCATATATCTCCATGATAAGTGTGTTTACATATGGGGGTGTTTTTTTGTCTATTATGAAATCATCGAGAGCAATTCATAGCCATCATGTGCATCTCTTGATAATAATAATAATAATAATGACATTTGTTAAGTGCTTACTATGTGCCAGGCACTGTTCTAAGCGCTGGGGGGGGATACAAGGTAATCACATTGCCCCACATGGGGCTCATAGTCTTAATTCCCTTTTACAGATGAGGGAACTGAGGCACAGAGAAGTGAAGTGACTGGCCCGAAGTCACTCAGCTGGTAAGTGGCGGAGCTGGGATTAGAACCCATGACCTCTGACTCCCAAGCCCGTGCTCTTTCCACTGAGCCACACTTGCTAGCCATGTGACTTTGAGCCAGTCACTTCACTTCTCTGGGCTTCGGTTACCTCATCTGCAAAACGGGAATGCAATCTTCACTTCTTTGGACCTTGGCTACCTCATCTGGAAAACGGAACACAATCCCTGATCTCCCTCAGTCTTAGACTCTGAGCCCAAGTGTGGGACAGGGACTGTATCTGACCCAGAAAAAGTTTCCCTACCTCGGGACTTAGTACAGTGCATGGTACGGAGTAAATGTTTAACAAATACCACACCTTTAACAATAATGAATAATTATGGTATTTCCTAAGTACCAGGCAAAGTACGAAGCGCCGGGGTGGATACAAGCAAATCAGATTTGACACATTCCCTGACCTATGTGGGGCTCAGAGTCTCAATCCCATTTGACAGATGAAAAGCTTATCCACCCAAACAGGGACTTAAACATGGACCCTCAGATTGAAAGTCTGATGCTCTACCAACTGAGCTATCTGGGCTCCTCTCTGGCCTTCTCCTATCTGTAATTTATTTTAGTTTCTGCCTTCTCCACTTATAATGCTAATTGTGGTATTTATAAAGATATTACAATAGACTGATCAAAATATTGAGGGCTGGGTTCAGCACACGATAATCGAGTCAGACACAGTGTCCATCTCCCGTGGGGCTCAGGGTCTACGTTGAAAGGAGAAGTATTGAATCCCCATTTTACAGATGAGGGAACTGAGGTAGAGCATCATCATCATCATCATCATCAATCGTATTTATTGAGCGCTTACTATGTGCAGAGCACTGTACTAAGCGCTTGGGAAGTACAAATTGGCAACATATAGAGACAGTCCCTACCCAACAGTGGGCTCACAGTCTAAAAGGGGGAAAATTACATGCCTAAGGTGACACAGCAGGAAGGTGGCAGAGCCAGGATTACACATCAGATCCTCTGACTCCCGGGCCTGGGATCTTTCCACTAGGCACTGCCACAATAGAATGGAAGCACCATAAGGGAAAGGATCATATGAACATTAGCTCTGGTGGTTACGCCACAAAACCACAACAAGGAGGCACTCAGAAGGTCCCAAAAGCAGGTTTATTTTTGTCACACATCAAGAAAGTCACATCCATGGATACACTCTCCAGAACTACTAGAGAATAAACCCACAACAATACCACCACCCTCATATCAATTGGTCTCCAGTATTAACACTGGATGTCCAATGGTTCTCTATGGTACCCGTGTCCCACCTTGGCTGTTGATGAGGTCATCCAGCCTGCATGCCTCTATTGCAATCTGGCAAGTGATGTCTCCTCAAGTTGGCCGCTACTTCGACACAGTTACTTCTTTATTGCCGCTGTAGACTTCAAGCAAACCTTCCTCCCCGTCCATCTCTCTGTCATGCTATAAATCTGTCACCCTAATCTAGGACCTCAAAGGACTCTAGATGTCTAAGCACCACCTTCCCATAAAGCACAACATCCAGTTATAAATTATGAAGTATACCACAGTCAGTTATGTTTAGTTATATTCTGTATAGTGTTGTGCAACATAAACTTGCAAGCCTTCTGAGTATGCACTTTGCCACATATTGCATTCTATATTTTATTGCTGTTGCCATTTCATTAAGCCCCCTTTTTATGCACCATATAATTAACCTCTAGACTGTAAGCTCCTCGTTGGCAGTGATTTTGTCTACCAACTCTTTTGGATTGTTCTCTCCCAAGTGCTTAGTACAGTGCTCGGCAAAGGCTAAGTGCTCAGTAAATAACACTGCTAGATTAATTGATGGGTAAATACCCCTACCCCCTCTCAGGATCACACCTGGAGAGTTTCCAGTACCCTACCAGTCTCGGCCAAGGGAGGGAGAATCAAGCAGAGGCATACACATTCCATTCCTAGCTGGGGCAGAGGCTAGCAAGAAGAAAGCAATCTGCTTCAAGTCAAAAAGCACCTGTTCTGGGCATCAGTGGCAGGGGAGAGAGTCGAGGGTTGAGACTCAGGTTTACTGGGTGGAAGAAGGCAATGGTAAACCACTTCTCTATTTGTACCAAGAAAACTCTACGAATTCAATACTAGAACGCTTGCAGATGGAGGTGGGGCATTCTGGGAGAGATGTGTCCATGGAGTCGCTACGGGTCAGAGACGAATTGACAGCATAAGACAAGACATGCCAGATCCCTGCACATATTAATACTATGTAACATTATAGGTGATAAAAAATACAACGGATTGATTTACTCCAAAGGGAAATTGTGTTGATTCCTTCACCGATACCATCAATCCATCATATTTATTAAGCATTTATCATCTGTGGCGCACTGTATTAACTGCTCTAGAGAGTACAATTTGATATGGTTGGCAGACATGATCCCTGCCTTCAAGGAACTTACAGTTCAGAGGGAATGCCAATGTTTCTAAATTGAAGTGTCCCTCTTCCTTTGCAGGGAGTCATCGTCAACTCCCAGAAATGACCAACGTCTCCACCATGACTGACTTCCTCCTCCTGGGATTCTTTGACATCCGGGAGCTGCAGCTGCTCCATGCCACGCTGTTCCTCCTTGTCTACCTAATGGCACTTCTGGGGAATCTCCTCATTGTTGCCGTCACCACCCTCGACCAGCGTCTCCACACCCCCGTGTACTTCTTTCTCAAAAACCTGTCCTTCACTGACCTCTGCTACATTTCTACAACGGTACCCAAATCCATTGTCAGCTCCCTGACCAGTGACAGCTCCATCTCCTTTCTGGATTGTGTCTCGCAGCTCTTCCTACTGATCTTCTTTGGTGCTTCAGGGCTATTTGTCCTCACTGCAATGTCTTATGACTGCTATGCCGCCATCTGCTCCCCCTTGCGTTATGAGCTCATCATGAACAAAACAGCCTGTGTGCGATTAGTAGCAGTATCATGGCTCACTGGGGGGCTGTTTGGAGTCTGGCTTACAGCTTCTACCTTCTCCCTGAACTTTTGTGGGTCCAATGTTGTCCAGCAGTTCTTCTGTGATGTCCACCCTATGCTGAAGATCTCCTGCTCTGAGGACCACATTGCCATAGATGTGAGTGTGGCTATTGCAATAGTCTTAGATGGCATCTGTTTCTTTTTCATCATCTTCTCCTATGTCCGCATCTTCTCAGCCGTGCAGAGGATGCCATCCTCCGAGGGCCGGGCCAAAGCCTTCTCCACCTGCCTGCCCCATCTCACTGTCATCATCATTTTTCTCTTCACCGGAGCATTTGCCTATCTCAAACCACCTTCAGATTCACCCTCGGCTCTGGATCTTCTGGTTTCCATGTCCTACACCGTGGTGCCCCCCACTGTGAACCCCCTTATCTACAGCCTGAGGAACAGGGACCTGAAGGCTGCCCTGGGCAGGATCCTAAAGGGGATATTCCCCCAGCATCCGTTCTGGGACAAAATGTCTGTGTCCAGGTACCGGTAATCCCCTACCATCCCTTTCAAAGAGGAATTTCCCTTAGACATATTCAAATATATCAGTGACCCAGAGTCCCAAAGAACAAGTCTGGATATTCAGGATTTGTCAAGGTCTGGGAGGTTAGCTGATAAGACTAGGTCATGAGTGGCAATGTATTCCCTAGGAAGCCTCATGGCTCAATGGCATGTGAATGGGTGTCACATGACCCGAGTTCTAATTCCAGCTCGGCCACTGGCCTGCTTGTAACCTGGCGTTAGTGTCTTACCATTCCCGGGCTCTTACTTCCTCTTACACTCTGAGCCCCTGTGGGACAGGAAACACGTCCATTTGAACTGTAAGTTCATCTTTGAGCTGTAAGCTCATTGTGGGCAGGGATTGTATCTACCAACTCCAATGTATTTTACTCTTCAAAGCGTTTAGTACAATGTAATGCACACAATAAACACTCAACAAATACCATCGACCTATTGAATTATTTATCATGATGTGGCACAGACTTTGACACAGAAATTAACACCGAATAATAAAAAAAATAATAATAATGGTGTCTGAAAAGAGACAGAGACATTCACTGATGGAACTCCATTCATTCAATCATATTTATTGAGCACTTTCTCTGCGCAGAGCACTGTACTAAGCACTTGGGGAGTACAGGTCGGCAACATACAGATGTGGTCCCTACCCAACAACGGGCTCACAGTCTAGAAGGGGGAGACAGACAACAAACCAAAACATGTAGACAGTTGTCAAAACTGTCAGAATAAATAGAATTATAGCTATATACACACATCATTAACAAAATAGAGTAGTAAATATGTACAAGTAAAATAAATAGAGTGATAAATCCGTATAAATATGTACAAGTGCTGGGGGGAAGGGAAGGAGGTCGGGCAAAAGGGGGGAGATGGGGAGGAGGAGAGGAAAAAGGGGGCTCAGTCTGGGAAGGCCTCTTGGAGGACGTGAGCTCTCAGTAGGGCTTTGAAAGGAGGAAGAGAGCTAGTTTGGTGGATGTGTGGAGGGAGGGCATTCCAGGCCGTGGGAAGGATGTGAGCCAGGGGTTGACAGCGGGACAGGTGAGAAGGAGGCACAGTGAGGAGGTTAGCAGAAGAGCAGAGGGTGCTGACTGGGCTGTAGAAGGAAAGAAGGGAGGTGAGGTAGGAGGGGGTGAGGTGATGGAGAGCCTCGAAGCCGAGAGTGAGGAGTTTTTGCATGATTCGTAGGTTGACAGGTAGCCACTGGAGATTTTTGAGGAGGGGAGTGACATGCCCTGAGCATTTCTGTACAAAGATAATCCGGACAGCAGAGTAAAGTATAGACTGAAGTGCGAAGAGACAGGAGGATGGGAGATCAGAGAGAAGGCTGGTGCAGTAATCCAGTCGGGATAGGATGAGAAACTGAACAGTCAAGGTAGCAGTTTGGCACTCTAGTTTCCAGAACCCAGGTTAGTAAATCTTCACAACAGGAGAAGCCATTTCCATCTTATTCTTTCCCAAGCCAGGAATTTCTCCTTCCCATCATACCATTTTCAAAACCTCAGTCCCCTGCTCCACCCCACTGAGACTGGGGGAGGATCATAGAATGGATTCAGAGGAATCTCTTGCTCTCTCAAGCTTTGAAATCAGAAGGTGTCAGAAATGAAAACTATCAATTGACTGAATGAGAAGCTGATTGTCTAAGGTGGTATATGAGATGAAGCTGAAACCACCCACAGTTGATGTAGATTGTCAGCAACATTAGAAACTGTTGGGATGTTGGGATGCAGATGCTGTTGTTTCCATGGGAACCCTGGGGTGCAGCCCCATTGCTGCAGCTTTAGGGACTGGGCCTTTATCTCTACAGGACCTCAGGGACCTCACAGGCAGAGGATTTTGTCATCGGCCAGGACACGAGATCCCACCTGAGTTGATCCTCCAGGGGTTTCCCACAGAGCAGTAGCTGCTTTATCTTTGGGGATGGGGGACTCTCTGAGGAACATCTCCCTGCCCACAAGAGATAAGAGAGGGGCTGAGGGTGCTATGCTGTCCCTTCCTTCATAGCCAGCTGCACCCAAGAACTGGAGTGGAGAGAGGACCATCCCAACCCGGCAGAGGTCAGAGCCCTACAGCCTTACGCCGCCCCAGTGAGTGTGACTGGGGGGTGTTGGAGGGGGTGGGAGAGACCATGTTGGGAATGCAAGAGATGGAGCCATTCAGGGGAAATGCTCACACATGGGGCCAGTGCCGGACTTTGGGTCATGGCTACATCCTCAGTGGGGAAGGTGGGGCTTTCAGGAGAGTAAGTATTTGAGAGTGCAGTGGCCCCAAACAACACTCATCTCCCCTTCCTCATTCACCTCCATCCAGCTAACATATCTGGCTGGTGTCCCGCTGCACAGTGTAAGCATTATGCTGTGGTCACTTCAGCCAAGAGTGTGTCCTGGATATCAGAAAATGTTTCTGGTGAGAAGAGACAGGGAGGGAATGAGAGAGTGTGATTGGTTCTAGAACACGAGCACTATCATCAACTCCTCCATGCAGGAATATTGGGTGAACACAGTGGAGGTAAGAGATTCAATCCCATCCCTCCTGGATTTACGAGTCCGCTGGGCTAAACTGATACAAAAGAATTTACAGCTAGGGGGAAATAAGAATGGAAAGGTGGCTGCACAGCTTAATAAGTGCTTAGTAATGTGAATCTATAGGTAGGGAAGTGCAATGAGCAGTTGTGAATGTGTACATGCAGAGTTGGTATCTGGCCTTATTCATCATGGGGAGAAGAAACATCAATCTCGGAAAATTTAAAGGGAGAAGGAGATTTGGGAAGAAAGAAGGATCTAAGCCATGTGTTGGAGAAGGGAATGTCCTTTATCATTCATTCATTCAGTGCTGTCCTAATCTTCCTCAACCTCTCAGCTGCCTTCGACACTGTGGACCTCCCCCTTCTCCTCAACACCCTATCTGACCTTAGCTTCACAGACTCCATCCTCTCCTGGTTCTCCTCTTATCTCTCCGGTCGTTCATTCTCAGTTTCTTTTGCAGGCTCCTCCTACCCCTCCCATCCTCTTCCTGTGGGGGTTCCCCAAGGTTCAGTGCTTGGTCCCCTTCTGTTCTCGATCTACACGCACTCCCTTGGTGACCTCATTCGCTCCCACGGTTTCAACTATCATTTCTATGCTGATGACACCCAGGTCTACATCTCTGCCCCTGCTCTCTCCCCCTCTCCCCAGGGTCGCATCTCCTCCTGCCTTCACGACATCTCCATCTGGATGTCTGCCCGCCACCTAAAACTCAACATGTCGAAGACTGAACTCCTTGTATTCCCTCCCAAACCTTGCCCTCTCCCTGACTTTCCCATCTCTGTTGACGGCACTACCATCCTTCCCGTCTCACAGGCCCGCAACCTTGGTGTCATCCTCGATTCCGCTCTCTCATTCACCCCTCACATCCAAGCCGTCACCAAAACCTGCCGGTCTCAGCTCCGCAACATTGCCAAGATCCGCCCTTTCCTCTCCATCCATACCGCTACCCTACTCATTCAAGCGCTCATCCTATCCCGTCTGGACTACTGCATCAGCCTTCTCTCTGATCTCCCATCCTCGTGTCTCTCCCCACTTCAATCCGTACTTCATGCTGCTGCCGGGTTATCTTTGTCCAGAAGCGCTCTGGGCATATTACTCCCCTCCTCAAAAATCTCCAGTGGCTACCAATCAATCTGCGCATCAGGCAGAAACTCCTCACCCTGGGCTTCAAGGCTCTCCATCACCTCGCCCCCTCCTACCTCACCTCCCTTCTCTCCTTCTACAGCCCACCCCGCACCCTCCGCTCCTCTGCTGTTAATCTCCTCACAGTACCTCGTTCTCGCCTGTCCCGCTATCAACCCCCGGCCCACGTCATCCCCCGGGCCTGGAATGCCCTCCCTCTGCCCATCTGCCAAGCTAGCTCTCTTCCTCCCTTCAAGGCCCTACTGAGAGCTCACCTCCTCCAGGAGGCCTTCCCAGACTGATCCCCTTCCTTCCTCTCCCCCTCGTCCCCCCCATCTTACCTCCTTCCCTTCCCCACAGCACCTGTGTATATGTATATATGTTTGTACATATTTATTACTCTATTTATTTATTTATTTTACTTGTACATAGCTATTCTATTTATTTTATTTTGTTAGTATGTTTGGTTTTGTTCTCTGTCTCCCCCTTTTAGACTGTGAGCCCACTGTTAGGTAGGGACTGTCTCTATATGTTGCCAACTTGTACTTCCCAAGCGCTTAGTACAGTGCTCTGCACACAGTAAGCACTCAATATATACGATTGATGATGATTGATGATGGGAAGTGCAAATTAGCAACATATGGAGTAAGTCCCTGCCCAAATATGGGCTCACAGTCTAGAAGGGAGAGACAGACAAAAAAACAAACCAAGTAGACAAGTGAAAATACCATCAGAGTAAATAGAACTATAGCTATATGCACATCATTAATCAAATAAATAGAATAATAAATACCTACAAACATACACAAGTGCTGTGGGGAGGGGAAAGGGATAGGGCAGGGGGAGGAGAGGGGGATGGGGAGAGGAGGAGGAGGAGAGGGAAAGGGAGATCTACTTCCAAGGGCTGGAGGGTAGTTGGTAAAGAGAGAAAGGGAAACACAGAAGAGAACACCGGTCAAAAGCCTTGAAGCTAGTGGCAAAGAATTGATTGGATTCAACCAGACTTCAGTCTGTTTCATTTTCCTCTGAGAACAACAATCAGATTGGTTGTGTCGGTGGCTGTGTGTGTATCCAAGGTGGGGCAGGGGAGGCAGTGAACAAACCTTGGCCGCCGGCGGGCTGGAGGGGAGGAGGAGAAGGGAATCTTCTCCTATCACCTTCCAGGGAAAAAGTGTGCCTGGGCCCAGGGAGAGGCAAAGAGTAGTGATAGTAGTAAGGGGACCTCGGTTCTAATCCGGTCTCTGCCATTCATTCATTCGTTCAAGCATTCAATCGTATTGATTGAGCACTTACTGTGTGCAGAGCACTGTACTAAGTGCTTGGACAGTACAATTTGGCAACAGATCGGGACAATCCCTTCCCAACAACCGGCTCGGGGACCTAGCTTCTAATCCTGGCTCCGCCCCTTGTCTGCTGTGTGATATCAGACAAGTCACTTTGCTTCTCTGTGTCTCAGATATTGCATATGTAAAATGGGAATTAAGAGTGAGTCTCACATGGCAGAAACCCTTGAAGATAATTTTGAGGTGTTTCTCTTTCACGTGAAAAGATACATGGTGACAGTGAAAGGTTTGGAGGAGAGATGAGCACTTCTTTGACTTTTCTTGTGCTATCGGGTCATCTCTGACCCATAGCGAATGAATGGACACATCTGTCCAGGAACGCCCCATTCTCCAACTGCAAACGTTATGGTAGTTTATCAATAGAGTTTTCTTGGTAAAAATACAGAAGTGGTTTACCATTGCCTTCTTCCCTGCAGTAAACTTGAGTCTCCTCCTCGACTCTCTCCCATGACACTGCTCCCCAGCGCAGGTGAATTTTGACTTGTAGCAGATTGCCTTCCACTCACTAGCCACTGCCCAAGCTGGGAATGGAACGGGTATGCCTCTGCTTAACAGTCCATCTGGTAGCCGAGACTGGTTGAGTACTTCGAACGCTCCAGATACGATTCTGAGTTGGGGGAGTGATGCTTTAGCAAACAGTTAAATAAATAAATGAGTGGCTAAATAGGTGTGGGTTTGTGAGACTGTGTATATATGTGTAAATAACCACAGTCAGTTGAAGCGAATGTCTGTGTGTGTGTGTGTGTGTGTGTGTGTGTGTGTGTGTGTGTGTGTGTGTGTGTGTGAGCGGCTGGCTGGGGCCCCGCAGCACGGTGTCAGCATTATGCTGTGGTCACCTCTGCCAGAAGAGTGTCCTAGATGTCAAAAAATGTTTCTGGTGGGAAATGACAGGGAGGGAATGAGAAAGTGTGATTGGTTCTAGACCACGAGCACTATCATCAATTCCTCCATACAGAAATGTCAGGTGAACACAGTGGAGGTAAGAGATTCAATCCCTTCCCTCCTGGATTTACCAGTCTGCTGGGCTAGACTGATCCAAAATAATTTACAGCTAGGAGGAAATAAGCATGAAAATGTGAATGCACAGCTTAATTACCTCTTCCGTAGCAATGCAAATCTATACGTAGGAAAGAGCTGTGGGCAGTTGTGAATGTTTAAATGCAGAGGTGGTGTCTGGGCTGATTTGGCATGAGGAAAAGAAACATCAATCCGGGCAAATTTGAAGGGAGAGGGAGATACGGGCAGAAGGAAGGATTTAAGCCATGTGTTGGAGGAAGGAATGTCCTTGGAGAGGCACAGGGAGAAGATCTGTTTCCAAGGGCTGGATGGGTAGTTGGTGAAGAGGGAAGGGACACACAGAGGAGAACACCAGTAAAAAACCGTATTAATAATAATAATAATAATAATAATAATAATAATAATAATAGCATTTGTTAAGTGCTTACTATGGGCAAAGTACTGTTCTAAGCACTGGGGAGGGTACAAGGTGATCAGGTTGTCCCACGTGGGGCTCACAGTCTTAATCTCCATTTTACAGATGAGGTTCTAGACTGTGAGCCCACTGTTGGATAGGGACCGTCTCTACATGTTGCCAACTTGTACTTCCCAAGCGCTTAGTACAGTGCTCTGCACACAGTAAGCACTCAATAAATATGACTGAATGAATGAATCAATGAGGTAACTGAGGCACAGAGACGTTAAGTGACTTGCCAAAAGTCACAAAGCTGAAAATTGGCAGAGCTGGGATTTGAACCCATGACCGCTGACTCCCAAGCCCGTGCTTTTTCCACTGAGCAACGCTGTAGCTTGCAGCTAATGGCAAGGAGTTGATAGGAGTCAACCAAACCTCAATCGGATTCATTTTCCTCTGAGAACCACAAACGGATTTGTTGTGTTGGTGGCTGTGTGTATGCCCAGGGTGGGGCAGGGGAGGCCGTGAACAAACCTTGGCTGGCAGAGGGCTGGAGGGGAGGAGGAGAAGGGAATCTTCTCCCATCATCATCCAGGGAAAATGGGTGTCTGGGCCCAGGGAGGGACAAAGAGTAGTGGTAGTAGTAAGGGAACCTGGGTTCTAATACTGACTCTGCTCCTAATTCATTCATTCATTCAATCGTATTTATTGAGCACTTACCATGTGCAGAGAACTGTACTAAGCACTTGGAAAGTACAATTCAGCAACAGATAGAGACAATCCCTACCCAACCACGAGCTCGGGGACCAGAGTTCTAATCCTGGCTCTGCCCCGTGACTGCTGGGTGATGCTGGGCAAGGCACTTTGCTTCTCTGTGCCTCAAATACTGCATTTGTAAAATGGGAATTAAGACTGAGCCCTAAGTGCTCAGTAAATACCATTGTTTGATTAATTGATGTGTACATACCCCTGCCCCCTCTCAGGATCACACCTGGAAAGTTTCCAGTACTCTACCAGTCTCAGCCAAGGGAGGGAGAGTCAAGCAGAGGGATACGCATTCCATTAAGCGCTTAGTACAGTGCTCTGCACACAGTAAGCGCTCAATAAATACGATTGATGATGATTCCTAGGTTGGGCAGTGGCTAGCTGGTGGAAGACCATCTGCTGCATGTCAAAAGGCACCTGTTCTGGGCAGCAGTGGCAGGGGAGAGAGTCGAGGGTGGAGACTCACGTTTACTGGGTGGAAGAAGGCAATGGTAAATCACTTCTCTATTTTTACCAAGAAAACTCTATGGATACAGTACCAGAACGCTTGCAGATGGAGGAGGGTGCATTCTGGGAGAGATGTGTCCATGGAGTCGCTCTGGGTCGGAGGCAAATCGACAGCATAAGTCAAGACGTGCCAGACCACTGCACATATTAATACTATTGAACACTACAGGTGACAAATAAATACAACAGATTGATTTAATAATAATAATGATGGTATTTGTTAAGTGCTCACTATGTGTGAAGCACTGTTCTAAGTGCTGGCAAACTCCAAAAGGAATTAGTGTTGATTACTTCATCGATGCTATCCATTCATTGTATTCATTGAGCATTTATAGTATGCAGAGTCTACCCACTAGACTGTTAGCTCCTGGTGGGCAGGAAAATATCTGCCAACTCCATTGGATTGAACTCTCCCAAGCACTTAGTACAGTGCTCTGCACACAGTGAGTATTCAGTAAATACCATTGAGCTATTGATTGATGAGTTCATACCCCTACATGTATCAATAATAATAATAATAATAATAATGGCATTTAAGCGCTTACTATGTGTAAAGCACTGTTCTAAGCGCTGGGGGGATACAAGGTGATCAGGTTGTCCCACATGGGGCTCACAGTCTTAATCCCCGTTTTACAGATGAGGTAACTGAGGCTCAGAGAAGTTAAGTGACTTGCCCAAGGTCACACAGCAGACATGTGGCGGAGTCGGGACTCGAACCCATGACCTCTGACTCCAAAGCCCGTGCTCTTTCCACTGAGCCACGCTGCTTCCCATTGAACTCTACTATTCTAATACTATTGAACTCTATAGGTGATCAATGAATACAACTGCTGTATATATTAAAATGGGAATCAATCATATTTATTGATCACTTACAGTGTGTAGAGCACTGTACTAAGTGCTTGAGAGACATAATTTGTAGAAGTGTTACCTGTCCAAAAAGAACTTACAGCCAGAAGCGAATGCCAATGTTTCTAAATTGAAGTTCCCCTCTTTCTTTCCAGGGAGTCAGCATCATTTCCAAGAAATGACCAACATCTCCACGGTGGCTGAATTCCTCCTCCTGGGGTTCTCTGACATCCGGGAGCTGCAGCTGCTCCATGCCACGCTGTTCCTTCTTGTCTACCTAGTGGCCCTTCTGGGGAATCTCCTCATCGTTGCTGTCACCATCGTAGACCAGCGTCTCCACACCCCCATGTACTTCTTTCTCAAGAACTTGTCCTTCATAGACCTCTGCTACATTTCTACAACGGTACCCCAATCCATTGTCAACTCCTGGACCGGTGACACCTCCATCTCCTTTCTGGGTTGTGTCTCGCAGCTCTTCCTACTGGTCTTGTTTGCCGCTTCAGAGTTTTTTGTCCTCACTGCAATGTCTTATGACCGCTATGCCGCCATCTGCTCCCCACTGCGCTATGAGCTCATCGTGAACAAAACAGCCTGTGTGTGCATACTAGCAGTGTCATGGTTCGGTGGGGGTCTGTTTGGAGTCTTGTTTTCAGCTTCTACATTCTCCCTGACCTTTTGTGAGTCCAATGCTATCAAGCAGTTCTTCTGTGACGTCCCTCCTCTGCTGAAGATCTCCTGCTCTGAAGTCCACATTGCCATTGATGTGAGTGTGGCTGCTGGGTTCATCTTGTCTGCTGTCTGCTTCAGTTACATCTTTCTCTCCTACGTCTTCATCTTCTCAGCTGTACTGAGGATGCCGTCCTCCGAGGGCCGAACCAAAGCCTTCTCCACCTGCCTGCCCCATCTCACTGTCATCATCATTTTTCTCTTTACCGCAGCATTTGCCTATCTCAAACCACCTGCAGACTCGCCCTCGGCTCTGGATCTGCTGGTTTCTGTGTTCTACACTGTGGTGCCCCCCACTGTGAACCCCCTTATCTACAGCCTGAGGAACAGGGACCTGAAGGCTGCCCTGGGCAGGATCCTAAAGGGGACATTCCCCCAGCATCCATGCTGTGACAAAATGTCTGTGTCCAGGTACCAATAATCCCCTACTACCCCTTAAAAGAGGAATTGCCCTTAGACATAATGATATATGCCACTGACCCAGAGGCCCAAAGAACAAGTCGGGATATTCAGGATTTGTCAAGGTTAGGGAGGTTTGCTGATAAGACTAGGTCTTATCTTGAGAGGAGACAGAGACATTCACTGATGGAACTCTAGTTTCCACAACGCAGGTTAGTAAATCATCACAACAGGAGGAACCGTTTCCATATAATTCTTCCTCAAGCCAGGAATTTCTCCTTCCCATCATCCCATTCTCAAAACCTGAGCCCCCTGCCCCACCCCACTCAGTCTGGGGGAGGATCATAGGATAGATTCAGAGGAATCTCTTGCTCTCTCGAGCTTTGAAATCAGAAGGTCTCAGAATATGAAATTGAACAATTTACAGATTGAATGGGAAACTGATTGTTTTAGGTTGTATTTGAGATGAAGCTGAAACCACACACAGTTGATGTAGATTGTCAGTAATATTCGAAACAGTTGTGCTGTTGAGATGCAGATGCTGTTGCTTCCATGGGAATCCCCATGGGATGCTGTTGCTTCCATGGGGTGTAGTGCCATTGCTGCGGCTCTAGGGACAGGGCCTTTATCTCTGCAGGACCTCAGGGACCTCACAGGCAGAGGTTTTTGGCATCCACCAGCACACAAGGTCCCACCTGAGTTGATCCTCCAGGGGTTCCCCACGCAGCAGTGGCAGCTTTATCTTTGGGAAGGGGGACTGGCTGTAGAACATCTCCCTGCCCAGAGGAGATCAGAGAGGGGCTGAGGGTACCATGCTGTCTCTTCCTTCATAGCCAGCTGCACCCAAGAACTGGAGTGGAGAAAGGACCATCCCAACCCGGCAGAGGTCAGAGTCCTCTAGCCCCACGCTGCCCCAGTGAGTGTGACAGGGGGGTGGTGGAGGGGGCAGGGAAAGACCAGGGTGGGGATGCGAGAAATGGAGCCATTCTGGGCAAGTGCTCACATGCGGGACCAATGTCGGACTTTAGGGCAAGGTTCCATCCCCAGAGGGGCAGGTGGGCTTTCAGGAGGGTAGGTATTTGACAGTGCAGTGGTCCCAACCATCACTCGTCTCCCCTTCCTCATCTACCTCCATCCAGCTAACATAGAAGTCGCTTCCCTGGCTGGGGCCCTGCAGCACAACGTCAGCATTATGCTGTGGTTATGTCAGCCAGGAGCGGGTCCTGGCCATCAGAAAGTTTCTGGTGGGCAATGACAGGGAGGGAATGAGAGAGTGTGATTGGTTCTAGACCACCAGTGCTATCATCAACTCCTCCATGCAGGAAAATTGGGTGAACACAATGGAGGTAAGGGATTCAATCCCTTCCCTCCTGGACTTACCAGTCTGCTGGGCTAGAATGATCCAAAATAATTTACAGCTAGGGGGAAATAAGAATGGAAAGGTGGATGCACAGCTTAATAAGTGCTTACATAGTAATGTGAATCTATAGGCAGGGAAGTGCAATGAGCAGTTGTGAATGTGTAAATGCAAATGTGTTACCTGGGCTGATTCGGCATGGGGAGAAGAAACATCAATCTGGGAAAAGTTGAAGGGAGAGGAAGATTCGGGTAGAAAGAAGGATCTAAGCCATGTGTTGGTGAAGGGAATGTCCTTGAAGATGCACAGGGAGAAGATCTATTTCCAAGGGCTGGTGGGTAGCTTGTGAAGATGTAACGGAAACACAGAGAACACCGGTAAAAAGCCTTGATGCTAATGGCAAGGAGTTGATTGGAGTCAACCAAACCTCAGTTGGATTTATTTCCCTCTGAGAAACATAATCGGATTTGTTGTGTCGGCGGCTGCGTTTGTGACCAGCGTGGGGCAGGGGAGGCATTGAACAAACCTTGGCTGTTGGTGGCCTGGAGGGGAGGAGGAGAAGAGAATCTTCTCCCATCACCATCCAGGGAAAAACTGTAGGCCCAGGGAGAGGCAAAGAGTAGTGGTAATAATAATAATAATGAGGGTGTTTGTTAAATGATTACTATGTGCAAAGCACTTTTCTAAGTGCTGGGGGAATATATTGTGATCAGGTTGTCCCACCTGGAGCTCACGGTCTTAATCCCCTGCCCTGCCCCCTCTCAGGATCACACCTGGAGAGTTTCCAGTACTCTACCAGTCTCAGCCAAGGGAGGGGGAGTCAACCAGAGGGATACACATTCCATTCCTAGCTTGGGCAGTGGCTAGCTGGTGGAAGACCATCTGCTGCATGTCAGAAGGCACCTGTTCTGGGCAGCAGTGGCAGGGGAGAGAGTCGAGGGTGGAGACTCACGTTTACTGGGTGGAAGAAGGCAATGGTAAATCACTTCTCTATTTTTACCAAGAAAACTCTATGGATACAGTACCAGAACACTTGCAGATGGAGGGGGGGGCATTCTGGGAGAGATATGTCCATGGAGTCTCTGTGGGTCGGAGGCAAATCGACAGCATAAGTCAAGACGTGCCAGACCACTGCACATATTAATACTATTGAACACTACAGGTGACAAATAAATACAACAGATTGATTTAATAATAATAATGATGGTATTTGTTATGCGCTCAATATGTGTGAAGCACTGTTCTAAGCGCTGGCAAACTCCGAAAGGAATTAGTGTTGATTACTTCATCGATGCTATCCATTCATTGTATTCATTGAGCATTTATAGTATGCAGAGTCTACCCACTAGACTGTTAGCTCCTGGTGGGCAGGAAAATATCTGCCAACTCCTTTGGATTGAACTCTCCCAAGCACTTAGTACAGTGCTCTGCACACAGTGAGTATTCAGTAAATACCATTGAGCTATTGATTGATGTGTTCATAATGCTACATGTACAAATATTGTTGAACTCTATAGGTGATCAATGAATACAACTACTGTATTTATTAAAATGGGAATCAGTCATATTTCATGATCGCTTACAGTGTGTAGAGTGCTGTACCAAGTGCTTGAGAGAGTACAATATGACATAATTTGTAGAAGCGTACCTGCCCAAAAGGAACTTACAGTCTGGAGGGAATACCAATGATTCTAAATTGAAGTTTTCCTCTTCCTTTCCAGGGAGTTGGCATCATCTCCCAGAAATGACCAACATCTCCACGGTGGCTGAATTCCTCCTCCTGGGGTTCTCTGACATCCGGGAGCTGCAGCTGCTCCATGCCATGCTGTTCCTCCTTGTCTACCTAGTGGCCCTTCTGGGGAGTCTCCTCATCGTTGCTGTCACCACCCTCGACCAGCGTCTCCACACCCCCATGTACTTCTTTCTTAAGAATTTGTCCTTCATAGACCTCTGCTACATTTCTACAACGGTACCCAAATCCATTGTCAACTCCTTGAGCAGTGACAGTTCCATCTCCTTTCTGGGTTGTGTCTCGCAGCTCTTCCTAGTGATCTTGTTTGCTGCCTCAGAGTTTTATGTCCTCACTGCAATGTCTTATGACCGCTATGCCGCCATCTGCTCCCCCCTGCGTTATGTGCTCATCATGAATAAAACAGCCTGTATGCGCATGGCAGCAGCATCATGGCTCGGTGGGGGTCTGCTTGGAGTCTTGTTTTCAGCTTCTACTTTCTCCCTGACCTTCTGTGGGTCCAATGCTGTTCAGCAGTTCTTCTGTGACATACCCCCTCTGCTGAAGATCTCCTGCTCTGAAGTCCACATTGCCATTGATGTGA
This sequence comes from Tachyglossus aculeatus, assembly GCF_015852505.1. Lineage (NCBI taxonomy): Eukaryota > Metazoa > Chordata > Mammalia > Monotremata > Tachyglossidae > Tachyglossus > Tachyglossus aculeatus. The sequence continues at coordinate 1,189,623 of NW_024044852.1, read as the reverse complement.
GTGTGGCTGCTGGGTTTTTCTTGTCTGTTGTCTGCTTCATTTACATCATCCTCTCCTACGTCTTCATCTTCTCAGCCGTGCTGAGGATGCCATCCTCCGAGGGCCGGGCCCAAGCCTTCTCCACCTGCCTGCCCCATCTCACTGTCATCATCATTTTTCTCTTTACCTGAGCATTTGCCTTTCTCAAACCACCTTTAGACTCACCCTCGGCTCTGGGTCTGCTGGTTTCCATGTCCTACACCGTGATGCCCCCCACTGTGAACCCCGTTATCTACAGCCTGAGGAACAGGGACCTGAAGGCTGCCCTGGGCAGGATCCTAAAGGGGACATTCCCCCAGCATCCATTCTGGGACAAAATGTCTGTGTCCAGGTACCAATAATCCCCTACCCACCCCTTTCGAAGAGGAATTGCCCTCTGACATATTCACATATATCACTGACCCGAAGTCCCAAAGAACAAGTCTGGATATTCAGGATTTGTCAAGGTCTGGGAGGTTGGCTGATAAGACTAGGTCATGAGTGGCAATGCATTCCCTAGGAGGCCACATGACCTGAGTTCTAATCCCAGCTCAGCCACTGGACTTCTGTGTGATCTGGCCTTAGTGTCTTACCATCCCTGGGCTCTTACTGCCTCTTACATTCTGAGCCCCTGTGGGACAGGAAACACATCTGTTTGGATTGTAATTTCATCTTTGGGCTGTAAGATCATTGTGGGCACGGATTGTATCTACCAACTTCATTGTACCATACTCTTCAAAGCGCTTAGTACAATGTAATGTACAGAGTAAACACTCAACAAATACCATCGATCAATTGAATTATTTATCATCAGGTGGCACAGACTTTGACACAGAAATTGTTAGCATCGAATAATAAAAATAATAATGATAATGGTCTCGGGAAAAGAGACAGAGACATTCACTGATGGAACTCCATTCATTCAATCGTATTTCTTGAGTGCTTTCTGCGTGCAGAGCACAGTACTAAGCACTTGGGGAGTATAAGTCGGCAACATATAGAGACGGTCCCCACCCAACAACAGGCTCACAGTCTAGAAGGGGGACAAAGACAACAAAACAATACATGTAGACAGGTGTCAAAACTGTCAGAATAAATAGAATTATAGCTATATGCATATCATTAACAGAATAAATAGAGTAGTAAATATGTACAAGTAAAATAAATGGAGTAATAAATCTGTATAAATAAATACAAGTGCTGGGGGGAAGGGAAGGAGGTTGGGGAAGGGGGGATGGGGAGGAGGAGAGGAAAAAGGGGTCTGAATCTGGGAAGGCCTCCTGGAGGAGGCGAGCTCTCAGTAGGGCTTTGAAGGGAGGAAGAGAGCTAGTTTGGAGGATGTGTGGAGGGAGGGCATTCCAGGCCGTGGGAAGGACGTGGGCTGGGGGTCGACGGCAGGACAGGCGAGAACGAGGCACAGTGAGGAGGTTAGCGGCAAAGGAGTGGAGGGTGCAGGCTGGGCTGTAGAAGGAGAGAAGGAAGGTGAGGTAGGAGGGGGTGAGGGGATGAGGAGCCTTGAAGCTGAGAGTGAAGAGTATTTGCATGATTTTTAGGTTGACAGGCAACCACTGGAGATTTTTGAGGAGGGGAGTGACATGCCCAGAGTGTTTCTGTACAGAGATAATCTGGGCAGCAGAGTGAAGTATAGACTGAACTACAGAGAGACAGGAGGATGGGAGATCATAGAAGAGGGCGGTGTAGTAATCCAGTCAGGATAGGATGAGAGATTGGACAATCAAGGGAGTGGTTTGGAACTCTAGTTTCCAGAACCCAGGTTAGTAAATCATCACAACAGGAGGAGCCATTTCCATCTTAGTCTTCCTCAAACCAGGAATTTCTCCTTCCCAACATTCCATTCTCAAAACCTCAGTCCCCTGTCCCACCCCACTCAGCCTGGGGGAGGATCAGAGGATGGATTCAGAGGAATCTCTTGCTCTCTGGAGCTTTGAAATCAGAAGTTGTCATAAAATGAAATCGATCAATTGACTGACTGAATGAGAAGCTGATTGTTGAAGGAGGTATATGAGATGAAGCTGAAACCACCCACAATTATTGTAGATTGTCAGTAACATTAGAAACAGCTGGGATGTTGGGATGCAGATGCTGTTGTTCCCATGGGAACCCTGGGGTGCAGCACCATTGCTGAAGCTTTAGGAACTGGGCATTTATCTCTACTGGACCGCAGGGACCTCACAGGCAGAGGATTTTGGCATCGGCCTGGTTACGAGGTCCCACCTGAGGTGATTCTCCAGGGTATCTGTCAGATACCTCACAGAGCAGTATCCGCTTTATCTTTGGGGATGGCAGACTCTGAAGAACATCTCGCTGACACAGGAGATAAGAGAGGGGCTGAGGGTGTCATGCTGTCCCTTTCTTCATAGCCAGCTGCACCCAAGAAGTGGAGTAGAGGGAGGAGCATCCCAACCCAGCAGAGGTCAGAGCCCTACAGCCTTACACTGCCCCAGTGAGTGTGACCGGGGGGCACTGGAGGGGGAGGGAGAGACCATGATGGGGTTGCAAGAGATGGAGCCATTCAGGGGAAGTGCTCACACATGGGACCAGTGTCGGACTTTGGATCAGGGCTACTTCCTCAGAGGGGCGGTTGGGCTTTCAGGAGGGTAAGTATTTGACAGTGCAGTGGCCCCAACCATCACTCATCTCCCCTTCCTCATCCACCTCCATCCAGCCAATGTGTCCACCTGGGGCCCCTCTGCACAGCGTAAGCGTTATGTTGTGGTCACTTCGGCCAAGATGTGTCCTGGATGTCAGAAAATGTTTCTGGTGAGAAATGACAGGGAGGGAATGAGACAGTGTGATTGGTTCTAGACCACGAGCAGTTTCATCAACTCCTCCATGCAGGAACATTGTGTAAACACGATGGAAGTAAGAGATTCAATCCCTTCCCTCCTGGACTCACCGGTCTGCTGGGCTAGACTGATCCAAAATAATTTACAGGTGGGGGAAATAAGAATGGAAAGGTGGATGCACAGCTTAATACGTGCTTAGTAATGTGAACCTATAGGTAGGGAAGTGCAATGAGCAGTTGTGAATGTGTAAATGCCGAGGTGGTATGTGGCCTGATTTGGCGTGGGGAGAAGAAACATCAATCTGGGCAAATTTGAAGGGATTTGAAGGATCTAAGAAGGACCATCCCTACCCAAGAAGAAAGAAGGATCTAAGCCATGTGTTGGAGAAGGGAATGTCCTTTTTCATTCATTCCTTCATTCATTCAATCGTATTTATTTTGCGCTTACTGTGTGCACAGCTGTGTACTAAGCGCTTGGAAAGTACAAATCGGCAACATGTAGAGAAGGTCTCTACCCAAATATGGGCTTACAGTCTAGAAGGGGGAGACAGACAAAACGAAACCAGTGGGCAGGTGAAAATACCATCAGAATAAATAGAATTATAGCTATATACACATCATTAATCAAATAGATAGAGTAATAAATACGTACAAACATACACAAGTGCTGTGGGGAGGGGAAAGGGATAGGGCAGGGGGAGGATGGGAGGATGGGGAGAGGAGGAGAGGAAAAGGGAGATCTATTTCCAAGGGCTGCAGGGTAGTTGGTAAAGAAGGAAAGGGAAACACAGAGGAGAACACCGGTCAAAAGCCTTGAAGCTAGTGGCAAGAAGTTGACTGGGGTCAACCAGACTTCAGTCTGTTTCAATTTCCCCTGAGAGCCACAATCAGATTTGTTGTGTCCGTGTCTGTGTGTGTATCCAAGGTGGGGCAGGGGAGGGAGTGAACAAACCTTGGCCGGCGGAGTTCTGGAGGGGAGGAGGAGAAGGGAATCTTCTCCCATCACCTTCCAGGGAAAAAGTGTGCCTGGGCCCAGGGAGAGGCCAAGAGTAGTGGTAGTAGTAAGGGGACCTCGGTTCTAATCCTGTCTCTGCCATTCATTCATTCATTCAATCTTATTGATTGAGCGCTTACTGTGTGCAGAGCACTGTACTAAGTGCTTGGACAGTACAATTTGGCAACAGATAGGGACAATTCCTACCCAACAACCGGCTCGGGGACCTAGCTTCTAATCCTGGCTCTGCCCCTTGTCTGCTGTGTGATGTCAGACAAGTCACTTTGCTTCTCTGTGTCTCAGATACCGCATCTGTAAAATGGGAATTAAGAGTGAGTCTCACATGGCAGAAACCCTTGAAGATAATTGTGAGGTGTTTCTGTTTCACGTGAAAAGATGCATGGTGACAGTGAAGGCTTTGGAGGAGAGATGTTTGAGCACTTCTTTGTCTTTTCTGGTGCTATTGGGTCATCTCTGACCCATAGCGAATGAATGGACACATCTCTCCAGGAACGCCCCATTCTCCAACTGCAAATGTTATGGTAGTTTATCAATAGAGTTTTCTTGGTAAAGATACAGAAGGGGTTTACCATTGCCTTCTTCCCTGCAGTAAACTTGAATCTCCTCCTCGACTATCTCTCATGAAACTACTGCCCAGCACAGGTGAGTTTTCACTTGTAGCAGATTGCCTTCCACCCGCTAGCCACTGCCCAAGCTGGGAATGGGGCGGGTATGCCTCTGCTTAACCATCTGTCTGGTAGCCAAGACTGGTAGAGTACTGGAAACTCTCCAGGTACGTTTCTGAGTGGTAGGGAGTGATGCTTTAGCAAATAGCTAAATGAATGAATGAGTGGCAAAATAGGTGTGGGTTTGTGTGACTGTGTATATTTATGTGTAAGTAACCACAGTCAGTTGAAGTGAGTGTCTGTGTGTGTGTGTGTGAGGGTGTGTGTGTGTGCATGTGTGTGTCTGAGCGGCTAGCTAGGGCCCTGCAAAACAGCGTCAGCATTATGCCGTGGTCACATCAGCTAGAAGTGGGTCCTGGACATCAGAAAATGTTTCTGTTGGGAAATGCCAGGGAGGGAATGAGAGAGTGTGATTGGTTCTAGACCATGAGTACTATCGTCAACTCCTCCATACAGAAATGTCAGGTGAACACAACGGAGGTAAGAGATTCATTCCCTTCCCCCCTGGACTCACCAGTCTGCTGGGCTAGACTGAGGCAAAATAATTTACAGCTGGGGGAAATAAGCGTGAAAATGTGAATGCACAGCTTAATTACCTCTTCCATAGTAATGTGAATCTATACATAGGGAAGAGGTATGAGCAGTCGTGAATGTGTAAATGCAGAGGTGGCATCTGGGCTGACGGCATGGGGAGAGGGAGATTTGGGCAGAAGGAAGGATCTGAGCCATGTGTTAGAGAAGGGAATTTCCTTGGAGAGGCACAGGGAGCAGATCTGTCTCCAAGGGCTGGAAGGGTAGATGGTCAGGCGGGAAGCGGAGCGCGCATGCACTCACAGGAACTGGAGTCTCCCGGAGCCGGAGTCAGGAGGAAAGCGGAGCCCCCTCCTTCCTCTCCCCCTCCTCTCCTTCCCCATTCCCCCTGCCTTACCTCTTTCCCCTCCCCACAGCACCTGTATAGATGTATATATGTTTGTACGGATTTATTATTCTATTTACTTATTTTATTTGTGCATATTTATTCTATTTATTTTATTTTGTTGATATGTTCTGTTTTGTTGTCTGTCTCCCCCTTCTAGACTGTGAGCCCGTTGTTGGGTAGGGACCGTCTCTATATGTTGCCAACTTGTACTTCCCAAGCACTTAGTACAGTGCTCTGCACACAGTAAGCACTCAATAAATACGATTGAATGAATGAATGAAGAGGGAAGGGAAACATGGAGGAGAACACCGGTAAAAAGCCTTGAAGCTAGTGGCAAGGAGTTGATTGGAGTCAACCAGACTTCAGTCTGTTTCATTTTCCTCTGAGAACCACAGTCAGATTTGTTGTGTCAGCGGCTGTTTGTGTATCCAAGGTGGGGCAGGGGAGGCAGTGAGCAAATCTTGGCTGGTGGAGGTCTGGAGGGGAGGAGGAGAAGGGAATCTTCTCCCATCACCTCCCAGGGAAAAAGGACGTCTGGGCCCAGGGAGAGTAGTGGTAATAGTAAGGGGACCTGGGTTCGAATCCTGCCTCTGCTACTAATTCATTCATTCATTGAATCGTATTTATTGAGCCCTTACCATCTGCAGAGAACTGCACTGAGTATTTGGAAAGTACAATTCGGCAACAGATAGGGACAATCCCTACCCAACCACGAGTTTGGGGACCTGGGTTCTAATCCTGGCTCTGCCCCTTGACTGCTGGGTGATGTCGGGCAAGGCACTTTGCTTCTCTGTGCCTCAAATACCGCATCTATAAAATGAGAATGAAGACTGAGCCCTAAGTGCTCAGTAAATACCATTGTTTGATTAATTGATGGGTACATACCCCTGTCCCCTCTCAGGATCACACCGCGAGAGTTTCCAGGACTCTACCAGTCTCAGCCAAGGGAGGGAGAGTCAAACGGAGGCATACCCATTCCATTCCTAGCTGGGGCAGTGGCTAGCGAGTGGAAGGCAATCTGCTGCATGTCAAAACGCACCTGTTCTGGGCAGCAGCGGCAGGGGAGAGAATTGAGGGTGGAGAATCAGGTTTACTGGGTGGAAGAAGGCAATGGTAAAACACTTCTCTATTTTTACCAAGAAAATTCTATGGATCCACTACCAGAACGCTTGCATATGGAGGTGGGGCATTCTGGGAGAGATGCGTCCATGGAGTCGCTGTGGGTCAGAGGCCAATTGACAGCATAAGTCAAGACGTGCCAGACCACGGCACATTTTAATACCATTGAACACTACAGGTGACAAATAAATATAACAGATTGATCTGGAAAATGGGGATGAAGAGCCCGCTGTTGGGTAGGGACCGTCTCTATATGTTGCCAACTTGTACTTCCCAAGCGCTTACTACAGTGCTGTGCACACAGTAAGCACTCAATAAATACGATTGAGTGAATGAGTGAAAGACTGTGAGCCCCCCCGTGGGACAACCTGATCACTTTGTAACCTCTCCAGCACTTAGAAGGTGCTTTGCATATAGTAAGCGCTTAATAAAAGCTATTATTATTATTTCTGTCACTGATTGTGACGGAGATTTTTGAGATACTTAAAAAATCGTTTTTAGCTTGAGGTATTTCAGACAAGGGTGACCATCTTCACTCGTGGGATACTGGGCTGGTAATACTCTGGAAGGAGGCCCCTCCAGGCAATCCATCATATTCATCAATAATAATAATAATAATAATGGCATTTATTAAGCGCTTACTATGTGCAAAGCACTGTTCTAAGTGCTGTGGAGGGTACAGTACAGTATAACAGAATTGGAAGACCCATTCCCCCTTTTAGACTGTGAGCCCACTGTTGGGTAGGGACTGTCTCTATATGTTGCCAATTTGTACTTCCCAAGCGCTTAGTACAGTGCTCTGCACATAGTAAGCGCTCAATAAATACCATTGATGATGATGATGATGATTTGATAATAATGATGATAGTATTTGTTAAGCGCTCACTATGTGTGAAGCACTGTTCTAAGCACTGGAAAGCTCCAAAAGGAATTAGTGTTGATTACTTCATCGATGCTAGCAATCCATCATATTTGTTAAGCATTTATGGTATGCAGAGTCTACCCAGTAGACTGTTACCTCCTGGTGGGCAGGAAAATATCTGTCAACTCCCTTGGATTGAACTCTCCCAAGCACTTAGTACAGTGCCATGCGCACAGTGAGTATTCAGTAAATGCCCTTGAGCTATCGATTGATGTGTTCATGCCCCTACATAATAATAATGATGGTATTTGTTAAGCGCTTACTATGTGCAAAGCACTGTTCTAAGCGCTGGGCAGGTTACAAGGTGATCAGGT